>NC_134484.1:183326331-183610090 GCF_040206685.1 Ascaphus truei
CACAGGCACACTCACAGGCACACTGACAGACACACAGGCACACTCACAGACACACTCACAGACTCACAGACACACAGGCACACTGACAGACACACACACACACACACAGGCACACAGGCACACTCACAGACACACAGGCACACTCACAGACACACAGGCACACTCACAGACACACAGGCACACTCACAGACACACAGGCACACTGACAGACACACAGGCACACTGACAGACACACTGACAGACACACAGGCACACTCACAGACACACAGGCACACTCACAGACACACAGGCACACTCACAGGCACACAGGCACACAGGCACACTCACAGGCACACTCACACACACACAGGCACACTGACAGGCACACTCACAGACACACAGGCACACTCACAGACACATAGGCACACTCACAGACACACAGGCACACTCACAGACACACAGGCACACTCACAGACACACAGGCACACTCACAGACACACAGGCACACTCACAGACACACAGGCACACTCACAGACACACAGGCACACTCACAGACACACAGGCACACTCACAGACACACAGGCACACTCACAGGCACACTGACAGACACACACAGGCACACTGACAGGCACACACACACACAGGCACACACACACACAGGCACACTCACAGACACACAGGCACACTCACAGACACACAGGCACACTCACAGACACACTCACAGACTCACAGACACACAGGCACACTGACAGACACACTCACAGACTCACAGACACACAGGCACACTGACAGACACACACACACACACACACAGGCACACAGGCACACTGACAGGCACACTCACAGACACACAGGCACACTCACAGACACACAGGCACACTGACAGACACACACACACACAGGCACACTGACAGGCACACTCACAGACACACAGGCACACTGACAGACACACAGGCACACAGGCACACTCACAGACACACAGGCACACTCACAGACACACAGGCACACAGGCACACTCACAGGCACACAGGCACACTCACAGACACATAGGCACACTCACAGACACACAGGCACACAGGCACACTCACAGACACACAGGCACACAGGCACACTCACAGACACACTCACAGACACACAGGCACACTCACAGACACACAGGCACACTCACAGACACACAGGCACACTCACAGGCACACTGACAGACACACAGGCACACTGACAGACACACAGGCACACTGACAGACACACAGGCACACTGACAGACACACAGGCACACTGACAGACACACAGGCACACTCACAGACACACAGGCACACTCACAGACACACAGGCACACTCACAGACACACAGGCACACTCAGACACACAGGCACACTCACAGACACACAGGCACACAGGCACACTCACAGACACACAGGCACACTCAGACACACAGGCACACTCACAGGCACACTCACAGGCACACAGGCACACTCACAGACATACAGGCACACTGACAGACACACAGGCACACTCACAGGCACACTCACAGGCACACTCACAGACACACTCACAGACACACTCACAGACACACTCACAGACACACTCACAGACACACTCACAGACACACTCACAGACACACTCACAGACACACTCACAGACACACTCACAGACACACTCACAGACACACTCACAGACACACTCACAGACACACTCACAGACACACAGGCACACTGACAGGCACACTCACAGACACACAGCCACACTGACAGACACACAGACACACTGACAGACACACAGACACACTCACAGGCACACTCACACACACACAGGCACACTCACAGACACACAGGCACACTCACAGACACATAGGCACACTCACAGGCACACTCACAGACACACAGGCACACTCAGACACACAGGCACACTCACAGACACACAGGCACACTCACAGACACACAGGCACACTCACAGACACACAGGCACACTCACAGACACACAGGCACACTCACAGACACACAGGCACACTCACAGACACACAGGCACACTCACAGGCACACTCACAGACACACAGGCACACTGACAGACACACAGGCACACTCACAGGCACACTCACAGACACACAGGCACACTCACAGACACACTCACAGACACACAGGCACACTGACAGACACACACACACACACAGGCACACAGGCACACTGACAGGCACACTGACAGACACACAGGCACACTCACAGACACACTGACAGACACACAGGCACACTCAGACACACAGGCACACTCACAGACACACAGGCACACTCACAGACACACTCACAGACACACTCACAGACACACAGGCACACTGACAGACACACACACACACAGGCACACTGACAGGCACACTCACAGACTCACAGACACACAGGCACACTCACAGACACACTGACAGACACACAGGCACACTCAGACACACAGGCACACTCACAGACACACAGGCACACTCACAGACACACTCACAGACACACTCACAGACACACAGGCACACTGACAGACACACACACACACAGGCACACTGACAGGCACACTCACAGACTCACAGACACACAGGCACACTCACAGACACACAGCCACACTGACAGACACACAGCCACACTGACAGACACACAGCCACACTCACAGACACACAGGCACACTCACAGACACACAGGCACACTCACAGACACACAGGCACACTCACAGACACACAGGCACACTGACAGACACACAGGCACACTCACAGGCACACTCACAGACACACAGGCACACTCACAGACACACTCACAGACACACAGGCACACTGACAGACACACACACACACAGGCACACAGGCACACTGACAGGCACACAGGCACACTGACAGACACACAGGCACACTGACAGACACACAGGCACACAGGCACACTCAGACACACAGGCACACTCAGACACACAGGCACACAGGCACACTCACAGACACACTCACAGACACACAGGCACACTGACAGACACACACACACACAGGCACACTGACAGGCACACTCACAGACTCACAGACACACAGGCACACTCACAGACACACAGCCACACTGACAGACACACAGCCACACTGACAGACACACAGGCACACTCACAGACACACAGGCACACTCACAGACACACAGGCACACTCACAGACACACAGACACACAGGCACACTCACAGACACACATGCACACTCACAGACACACAGGCACACTCACAGGCACACAGGCACACTCACAGGCACACTCACAGACACACTCACAGACACACAGGCACACTGACAGGCACACTGACAGACACACAGGCACACTGACAGACACACAGGCACACTCACAGACACACTGACAGACACACAGGCACACTCAGACACACAGGCACACTCACAGACACACAGGCACACTCACAGACACACTCACAGACACACTCACAGACACACAGGCACACTGACAGACACACACACACACAGGCACACTGACAGGCACACTCACAGACTCACAGACACACAGGCACACTCACAGACACACAGCCACACTGACAGACACACAGCCACACTGACAGACACACAGCCACACTCACAGACACACAGGCACACTCACAGACACACAGGCACACTCACAGACACACAGGCACACTCACAGACACACAGGCACACTCACAGACACACAGGCACACTGACAGACACACAGGCACACTCACAGGCACACTCACAGACACACAGGCACACTCACAGACACACTCACAGACACACAGGCACACTGACAGACACACACACACACAGGCACACAGGCACACTGACAGGCACACTGACAGACACACAGGCACACTGACAGACACACAGGCACACTGACAGACACACAGGCACACTGACAGACACACAGGCACACTCAGACACACAGGCACACTCAGACACACAGGCACACTCACAGACACACAGGCACACTCACAGACACACTCACAGACACACAGGCACACTGACAGACACACACACACACAGGCACACTGACAGGCACACTCACAGACTCACAGACACACAGGCACACTCACAGACACACAGCCACACTGACAGACACACAGCCACACTGACAGACACACAGGCACACTCACAGACACACAGGCACACTCACAGACACACAGGCACACTCACAGACACACAGGCACACTCACAGACACACAGGCACACTCACAGACACACAGGCACACTCACAGACACACAGGCACACTCACAGACACACAGGCACACTCACAGGCACACAGGCACACTCACAGGCACACTCACAGACACACTGACAGACACACAGGCACACTGACAGACACACACACACACACACAGGCACACAGGCACACTGACAGGCACACTGACAGACACACAGGCACACTGACAGACACACAGGCACACTGACAGACACACAGGCACACTGACAGACACACAGGCACACTGACAGACACACAGGCACACTGACAGACACACAGGCACACTGACAGACACACAGGCACACTGACAGACACACAGGCACACTGACAGACACACAGGCACACTGACAGACACACAGGCACACTGACAGACACACAGGCACACTGACAGACACACAGGCACACTGACAGACACACAGGCACACTGACAGACACACAGGCACACTGACAGACACACAGGCACACTGACAGACACACAGGCACACTGACAGACACACAGGCACACTGACAGACACTCAGTCTGTCACTCACACACTCACCGGGTCACACGTGGCAGCAGTGGGGTCTCCGCACGGCAGTGGGCCCTCTCCAAGACATGGGACACACAGCGCAGCGTGGGCCTCAGCAGCAGCAGCAGGTCCCAGCAGCAGCAGCAGCAGGTCCCAGCAGCAGCAGCAGCAGCAGGTCCCAGCAGCAGCAGCAGCAGGTCCCAGCAGGAGCAGCAGCAGCAGGTCCCAGCAGGAGCAGGAGCAGGTCCCAGCAGGAGCAGGAGCAGGTCCCAGCAGGAGCAGGTCCCAGCAGGAGCAGGTCCCAGCAGGAGCAGGAGCAGGTCCCAGCAGGAGCAGGAGCAGGTCCCAGCAGGAGCAGGAGCAGGTCCCAGCAGGAGGCGCGCACGGGGGAAGCTGGGTTTGCACTTCCCCCTCCGTCCCACATGGGGAGCGGAGGGTGCGGGGGGGCTGGATCGCGCGCTTGTTTTGGGCTTCCCCCTCCGTCCCACGTGGGGAGCGGAGGGGGGAGGGTGTGGGGGCTGGATCGCGTGCGGCGCTTGTTTTGGGTTTCCCCCTCCGTCCCACGTGGGGAGCGGAGGGGGGGGGGCTGGGTTGCGCGCGGGGCTTGGTTTGGGCTTCCCCCTCCGTCCCACTTGGGGAGCGGAGGGGGGGGGCTGGGTTGCGCGCGGGGCTTGGTTTGGGCTTCTCCCTCCGTCCCACGTGGGGGGGGAGGGATGCGGTGGATTCTGGGTTGCTGGGGGGAACAGGCAGCGCAAATGGCAGGACACTCTGCTTGCCCTGTGCACGCACGCCGGGACCACAGGATTTGCCGCCATTTTTTTAAACTTTTTTTTAACCCAATCAGGGAGGGGGATTATTTATTTATTTATTTAAAATAAAAAATAAAAAAGCAGGGGAATTCATTGAGCTGCAGCACGGGTCGCCAGCTGCCTAAATCCACTCGCAACGGGCGACAGGTTAACATTATTTGTCGAGCACTGTATATATATATATATAAAACACACACACACACACGTTGACAAATCACCAAAAAATCTACTCGCCACACAAAAAAAATCTACTCGCTACCTAGTACCAAACGTGTGCTGCTTGGGCCAATATTTACTCGCCTGGGGGTTAAATCCACTCGCCCGGGGCGAGCAAATGTATAGGTTTGTCGAACACTGTGTATGTGTATGTGTATGTATATATATATATATATATTGGAGGACCGTTTTGAAATTGATTGAAGATACGATGGATTTCAAGATGCAATTAGACCTGGTTTTAATTATTCTGGCTAAACCCATGGAGGATGTGAACCACTATACAGTTAAATTGATTTTGCCTATCCTAACGGAGGCTAGATGTGCTGCAGCAGCAGCGTGGAAGAAGACACTTCCGCCAGTGGTGGGATTCAGCCGGTTCGCACCGGTTCGTGCGAACCTGTTACTGGAATTTTGTAACCGGTGCATTAACCGGCAGTAGAATCTCTGGTTTCAGAGCAGAGCAGGACTGCAGGGGAGGTGCGCCATCTAGCTGTCTGACCCGGGACTTCCGGGGCCTGCAGCTAGAGCTCCTCACATCCTGCTCTGACTGAAGTGACTGCTCTGCCGCTGCATACCATCTCCCCCCGTCTGTGTGCAGCCAGGGAGGCCTGGAGGAGGGAGAGACATGAGAGATATTTGAGAGTGGCTGGGGGAGATGTGAGAGGAACTGGGGGAGGTGTGAGAGGGGCTGGGAGAGATGTGAGAGGGGCTGGGGGAGATGTGAGAGGGGCTGGGGGAGATGTGAGAGGGACTCTGCCCCCACTGGTCTCTCTCTGCCCTCCCTCCCTGATCTCTCTCTGCCCTCCCCCCCCTGATCTCTCTCTGCCCTCCCCCCCTGATCTCTCTCTGCCCTCCCCCCCGGCTCTCTCTTCCCCCTCCTCCCCCCCGGCTCTCTCTCTCCCCCCTCCTCCCCCCCGGCTCTCTCTCTCCCCCCTCCCGGCTCTCTCTCCTCTTCTCCCCCCCCCTTGGTGAGAGAGAATCTGTTGCTAAAAAATGTGAATCCCACCAGTGACTTCCGCCCTCCAGAAGGGTTAATGATGTCCAGCTAATGGAGAAACTTACCTCATTTCTGAACCATACCACAAGAAAGTTTGATAGAGTTTGGGATCCCTGAGATGTGGGATAAGGATATGATTTTAATAGAAAAGAGAATCTGGGAGTGAGGAGAGCATAAAATGTTGTACGTGATGTAATGTGACTGTTGGTTGTAAGAATTTTGTTACAAAATGGTTCCCCTCCCAATTTTCTCCCTGTACCCCTCTCCTTCCCATTCATATTTGAAAAACCTTAATAAAAATATGTTTAAAAAAAAAAAAAGAGAGAGATGGAGGTTATACCATCAATTCACAGACCTGTCATGGACAGATAGAGTTGAAAAATTGGGTACAGGGGATAAAGGGCTTGTGAGTTTAGATTGAAATAGAGGAGCTTTAACATCACCAACTGGCAGCAAACGGCTCACACCCTTTAGCTGCCCTTCAGCTGTGCCAAAGGCTGTCCGCCTTTGGGGCAACGCAGATGTACACTGTAGGGGTTCATTCGTTCAGATTGAATTCCGTGTGTGTGTGTTATCACACATCGAATTCTCGAGGACCCCTCTTCACAAGCCATGGATCCCAGACACACCCGAACTTGGCTATCTTGTCATTAAGAAACACTGTTACCTTCTCCATCAATAAAATGTGCCATGTTCTATTTTACGCCTTCGTAATTGTCACTTTTTTGCCGAAGCCTACAGTGCAATATCTAGTTGCTGTGAGTATATGTTTAATCAGTTTGAGAGCATGTTTGGGTAGTGCATCTTGGGGCTTATCAATAAGGGCCTGCCATGGGTTTGGTGCCACCCGTTAACCTAGTATATCGTATATGAGAGTGTAGGTTTGCTTCCAAATAGAGGTGACCCCAGGGCACTCATACCAAGTATGATAAATTGAGCCCACCACCTTGTGTCCACTGAAGCAGAGCGGAGAGTATGTTTTGTAAATTTTGTGTAGGTGAGTGGGGTAGAGGTACTAACGGAACATTGCTTTTTAGCCATTTTCTTTAATAAGAGCGCTGATTGAGGAGGTGGCTAACTCCAACACAAATATCCTCTCACTTCATTTCCAAAACTTCTCCAATATCGGTCGTCCAATGTTTCCTAAAGGAGAGCTTTGGATCGGAATTGCTGTTTATTATTTGTTGATATAGGGATGTAATCAACGAGCAGAATCTGGGCTGCCTCTGTTTGCATGCCTGGGCTGCCTCTATTGCTATGCCTTTTTGTTACTTTTTTACTTATATATTAAACCCTCCTCCTGAAAATGATGATCTTCCTAATAGATTTGTATGATATGCACAGAAACCAGCATGTACTGTATAATTTGCACAGTGATTTTTGGCTGCTGTTTGGGAAGATGCGTCACCTCTGTAGTTGTCTGGTTCAAGGAGAGAGGTTTTCTCTTGCCAGTCAGTGCTGCCTCGCTCAGCTATCCCATTTCCTTCTCTTGTGGCAAATCTGCTGTGAGAGAAAGTTGCAGATTGTCTTTGGGGGAAAAAAACAAACAACAAACAGCAGAAATATCTTTTCTTTTTATATACCATTAATATCATCTGTTCTACCTTTATGTTACTCTTATGTAATTGACTTTGGGACCTTACCGATACTTAGTTTTAAGTGCGATCTTACTTGAAGATTTCATTGAATAGTTGATGTGCATGAAACAAGATCTAAGACCAGCAACATGCCTCCCAGAGCAATGAACACTGCCCCTGCTTGCTCTACCTCTGAAGGAACAGCAGTTATGCCAGCGTCCCTGATGTAGAGCCTTTAATTTGCTCTATTCCACGTCCCTATTGATTTTTAGATGATCTTGGTGTTCCTAAATATTGTATATGGTCCACTTTTTGCGGCTGGTCAATAGCTGCCCTGTAACAATCTACTTGGATTCTCTGCGTGCATATGTGGTTTAGAGCTAAGTCAGTAGCAGTAATTGCTGGGAAAGTAATTTTACATGCATGTTACTAGCTGCTGCAGAGTCATGTGCTGTGTAACGTGTTTCCCGTGTAAAAAATAAATAAATGAAATCTTCTGGAATCATGTACTGTATTTATTACAGATTTCAGTCATTCTCAAAGTGCAGCTATTCCTTTCACCACTAGGTGGCGTAGTCCTTTTATATTTTGACCAAACCAGTGTTTGTAGCGTGAAGGCATCTTGTGGAATGCTGGTTATTGAAAGCTTTTTCCCAATATCTAAACATCCAGTTTTGTAGAAAACTAAGCATTAATATTTTGAGGATCTTTGTTATGCTTTTAATGGTTCTTTCTCCCCCCCCCCCCTCCCCAACCCCCCATAACATTTAATAATAAACGCACAAACAAGCTCTGCTTAAAAATTAAATAAAACTTCTCCCTCTACACAGTGGCTATGGTTTCTAGTAGTGTACATATTCTTCCATCCCCAAATGTAAACATAACAATTAGATGCCTATGGAGTGCTACATGCCATCCCCAATGGCATCGGCCTGTGTGACCTGTGGTATAATCACTGAGGTTTTCTGGTACACTTTGATATACTGTATAATAAGTTTTGTGGATTGACATGTTTCAGCAGGTGGACAGTGAGGTCGTGGTGTTATCAGCTCATTGGGAGAAAAAGAGAAGTAGTCTGGTAGAGCTGCAGGAACAGCTGCAACAAGTACCCGTCTTCCTAGCAGATCTGGAGTCTGTAACAGTCAAACTTGGTAAGTGTCTCCCAGAACAGTCCTTGGACATCTTTTATGTACAGGTGTTGTGCAGTTTTGCAGGAGAAGAGGGTCTATTTTAAAGTGGTGTAATAAATTACTGGTTCAGCTACCAATGCGGGTGCCCACACTCCAATATGTACGGACATGATTAAAGTAAATACACTGCCTCTTATTGTGAACACCGTGTGTGTCCAAACAAACTTTCTGAATTGTAGTATATTTATCTATCCTATAATTCAGAAAGTTAGTTTGTCCGGCTATACAAATCTACACACTTCATCCTAGAGCCA
Organism: Ascaphus truei; assembly: GCF_040206685.1. Lineage (NCBI taxonomy): Eukaryota > Metazoa > Chordata > Amphibia > Anura > Ascaphidae > Ascaphus > Ascaphus truei. The sequence continues at coordinate 183,336,059 of NC_134484.1, forward strand.
CTTAACCTGGCATGCTATCTAATTTTATTTTGACATTTTAGCTTTAGAGTAGTCTTTCTGCGGTTTTCTTGTTATTCTCAATTATTTTCTTGGCTTGATAGGATGGAATTGGTTAGGATACAGTTGGGGTTTGTTTTTAATAGTATAGGTTTTAGATTGGCAACGCTTCGCATGTTTTAGCTAAACGATTGTTAGAAATGTAAAAACAAAATATTTGGAAGCACCCCCCGGGGATCTGCAAATGTTCAAGCTCTTGGGCTTGGAAGTTATTGCATTAGTTGCGGTGTGTTGCCGATTTGCTTCAGTTTGGTGGTTGCCAAAGTTTCACTTATTTATGTCACCACAGAGACTTTAAACCTGTACAGCTGCAGACCGCATCAGTCAGAATATGCCGTACATGTCAGAAGGTTATTAGACATTAATCAGTCACTTTAGCAGTGCAGGAATCTATTTTTTTTATTTTTGCAAACACATTTTGTAACTTAAACATGCGTTAGACTAACAGTAGATAACTTACACCCGTAGCTTCTGGAATGGCATTGGCTTCTTGTGGTAGAAATGTTTAATGCTGACGGGAAGGGAATATGGCCCTCTTAGGTGCTATCAGGCCCGTTCCTAGGCGGTAAGCAGGTATGGCATCGCCAAGGGGTGGCAGGTCTCGGGTGGCAAGAGGAAGAGAGTAGAAGCACTGCTGCTTTCCTTTTTATTTATTTTTTACTATCGGATTGAAGCAGGGGGTCTCTGGAGCGGAACCCCATTCATTTCAGCTTCAGGGTCCCCCTGCTTCCTGAGATACTTGCCTCCTTTAGGGGGTGCTAGTATCTCCTGCTCAAGTTTAAAACCCCCGGTCACGTGCCAATAGGAAGCCGCATATGATGTCACGGCTTCCCATTGGCCCATGTGATGAGACATTTAAACTTGAGATAGCAGCAAAGCTTAAGAAGGTAAGAATCTCAAGAAGCAGGGGGTCCCCAGAGCTGAAATGAACTGGGTTCATCTCCAGAAACCCCCTGCTTCCTACCGGGGGTAGGAAAAAGCGCACCTTAACAGTGCTTGCTTACGGGCGGCATATACCTTAGGGCTGGGCCTACGGTGATAACTTGTGGTGACAGTGGTGTACAAAGGAGTGTGTTGCTGTGGAGGAGTAGCTTAACCTTGGAAGAAGCTAAAAACGAGAATCTTTTTATAGTGATTTGGAACAATAGCATGTCTATGGTTCCTTTTTTTCTGATCGGATCTGGGCTTATTGTTTGGAGGGACAAACTTTGTATCCATGCAACCGTCCACTAAACTTTCTTCTTTTTCACCAAAAATAAAAACTGTTGAAATTATTTCATACTTTAGCAGAATTACAGAAGTTTTTTTTATTGACCATTACAATTATAAGGGGATCAAGTATAATTATTCAGAGCATTGTAACTGCTGTGGTGACCTGCAGTGTATTACTTTAGTGTAGGTTGCTGGTTTCTAGTGAATGGGTTGGTTTAGGTATCAGCAGAGAACCTTCGTCCTGAAGGACCAGACTGACTGACTAAGACGACTAGATTACAGACATTCTAATGGGGTAGCAGCTGATGGGTTAGCATAGTATTAAAAACCTGATCTGATATCTGGTTCACTGTTCAATTAGCAGAAAAAAATGGAGAGTGAACTCCTGAGTTCCAATGCTAAACAATCATATATAATGATGTGCAATCACTGTCCAGGTGTATCTAGGATTGGAGTCTCCAGCAGGTATAAATTAGAAAAAGTATATGGTAAGATATAGGGTGGTTATATAGGTATAAAACAAACCAGTCGGGGGTTAATAAGCAAAGGTGGACCAGGGGCACAGGGAAATGCAACCACCGTAACATATGCTGTGACCCATAAAAGTCCCAATAATGCTAACCTTACCCGACTGGTATCCGAACCAACCCCTGAAGCCAAGCAGTATGCTGAAGTGGTGTCCCGTATTGAACCATGCACGGCTGCCGGGTACACAATAGCTGTAGATCCCACGTGTACGGCGTTCTTGCGGGACACACCGGTAGAAGGTATCGCTGCACCGCTATCTGGCTTGCGAGCCCACCCCTCCGCTCACCGGTGTTGTTGGAACAGGAGCTGCGTCCCTGCAACCAGCCGCGCCGATCTGGGGACCCACGTGATGGTGCGTATGCACGCACAGGTCGTCCTCGAGCCGCATCCAGAAGGCAATCAGCTGTGTGGAGACCGGGGAGCCAGTGTGCGATGCCTTGCAGCGTGTGTCAGCTGGATACCGCCCCCTCCGTGGATGAAGTGAATCACCTGCTACCGATAGAGACTCCTGTGTGCTCCATTCGTAAAACGTGGCATAGGAGGTAGAAAGGAAGGAATGGTCACTACTTCCTAGTGAACCAAAGCAAGTGTTTGATGAATAAAAAGTTCTTTATTACAAAAAGATGGACATCATGCAAACAGCTCTGACGCGTTTCATCCCTTAGAAGGGACTTTATCAAAGAGTATTTTGTCTCCAATGCCAGACACATATATATACAAACAAACAAAATCTGATTGGACCATTCTTGAACTAGACTCAGCAGCTAGCAATCATAGTAAGTGGTGACTCAGATGTATAACATATTAACCTCAGCTAGTCTGATAGGAAACATACAGGCATATTTATACAATGAACAGTGTATATACAAAAAAGACAATGTGAGTTTAAAAACAAGAAACATGATGATAAGCAATAATATTTAAAAAATGAATAACTATCATGGAAAAATATATAGCAGATATTAATAAATTTATAAATCATGACCATTATTATAAACTAGATAATATAGTACATTATATAGAGAAATCATTACGTATGTTTGAAGAATATGAACCAAAGATAAAATCAATAAAGTGTAACAAATATATAATAATAACAGTTAATCTGAAAGAAAATGTTTCAATTCCCAGTCTGAATTCATTCCAAATGGATGGAGAGTATCGAGCATATATATCCAGTACATTTCTCTTTTGTTTAGCCTATTCTCCCTATTGCCACCCCTTGGGTGATGGGGTATATGTTCGATGGCTGAGAAGGAAAAATTACAAATGCCCCCCATTGGGCATTGGGAGAAATGCCTGGATACCGGATGGGTCAAATCCTGTTTTTTTATTAAACGAGTATGTTCGGCTATACGGAGTCTCAACGATCTAATCGTGCAACCCACATATCTGTGGCCACACGCACATGAGAGAACGTAAACAACATAGGATGTGTTACAGTTTAAAAAGTTTTTGATGTTAAACTTCTTTTTCCCTTTTGAGTATGTAATAAACTTTGCAGGCAATGCATACTGACACATAGAACAATTTGCGCAGCTGAAGAACCCCTTAGGTATAGTTGTGATTCTGGCATTGGAGACAAAATACTCTTTGATAAAGTCCCTTCTAAGGGATGAAACGCGTCAGAGCTGTTTGCATGATGTCCAGCTTTTTGTAATAAAGAACTTTTTATTCATCAAACACTTGCTTTGGTTCACTAGGAAGTAGTGACCATTCCTTCCTTTCTACCTCCTATGCCACTGTTCAATTAGACTGATTAGCCCATTAAAAGCAGCAATATGCGCGGATCACCATTTTTTGTCATTTACTTTCAAAGATCTCTTCTAGCCGTTGAAATCTTAATTGTTTGGGAGGTTAAAATGGATGTTGTTTGGGGGGTTAAAATGGATGTTTTCATAGAGATCATTTGCATGTAATTTCCCAGAATCCCTGGCTGCAGTGGAAGCGCTGTATGCTAAAAGATAATGGTAAAAAGCAGGGTTGCAGACCTGTCTAAGACATGTGAATGTGCTCACAAGTGATCTTTGTATTTCCTGTACAATGGAGGGTATTGGTCACTTTACTCCGTGTAAAGGTTACAACACTTGTCGCAGAAAGCTAAATTATGTAGATCAGAAACAAACCTGAGTAGTTTGTCTGGAACTACTAAATGTAAATGAAATAGTAACATTAAAAGTATAAACAACTAGTTACCCACATACACTGCTCTACACATGATTTACAAAGGAGTTTGCAGCAGTTAAAGGTGGCGTAACTGAAACTTGGCACTAGAGAACGTGAAGAATTCCCTTATCACGTGTCCATGTTATACCAGTTTTGGTGTCTTCTTCCCAAGCAAAAAAAAGGGTGTCTCTGTGTGATCCTGGATAGATTCCTATTACTTTCTGTGTCTGCAATGTATTGCAGCACTACATTGGCATGAAAAGGGTTAACCTGATAAATATTTTTGGTAAACCTTTGTTTTCCACTAATGGAAAGCTGCTGTTTATTGACCAGAAATAAACCTTCTAAAAGTTTTTTTTTTTTCATTCTAACCATTAGCAGATGAAAACGGTGCATTCAAGTCTTGCCAGTGGCTGTATAGATGAAGATTAATAGGTACTTAAAGCCTTGGCCCAAGTGCACTGCAAAAGCAAGACCTTTCTTATGCTGCGTCTCTGATCTTGATGTTGTTCCTTACCGAAATATTGTACAATGCCATTTTCACATAAATAAGGTTTAGAATCTTAGAAGTAAAGGGTGAAAACAGAGCACAGCCAGCAATATGGTCGCAAATGAGATATCCCGGGGCAAACACAACAATATTGATTTATTTGCAAGCTCTTAGAAGAATGGCAGATGAAAAGCACCAACGCGTTTCGTGCGGGTGCACTTTATCAATTTAGACTCTTAGGGCTACTGATGATGTTTTCTGTCTTTTGCAGTTGTCTGGAAGATTGATGAGAGCATTGGTTCCCCTGCTATTCTATCCACAGGATAGGGATTTGTGGACCCTGTGAAAGGGCTGGTCATGAGCCCCGTATGGCTATTTTTACTAAGCAGTGCTACTCCTTAAAACACTTTCCAGCACTGGAAGACATTTTACAGCCCATTCAAGTGAATGTGTGCACGAGCTGTCTCTTGGAGGAGCAGATATAGCAGACTTTCCCCTCTGGTGTCATAGGCTGTGATTGGGATATGTTGTGATATTCCGCTTTAGCAGTGCCATTTATTCCTATAGAAACGCTGTGATATTCGGAGTTACAGTATATCAGGACATGTTACCTGAGGCAACAGTGAGATTGGCTACACCTGTATATTACAAATGTCATTTTTGTCACTTTGAGCCTTAATAAATGTGTGCACAATTTTGAGCAGGCATATGGTCCAGACAGCCGCCTGTTCAATGCAATGTAAGGCTGCGCTTAAAGTGCCTTGCGACGGCGCTCCAAAACAAATGCATTGTCGCCGTCGCAAGCGCTTATAGTGGAAGCGACGTCGCAACCAAAAATTTGGTAGCCGGTCAAATTTGATTTTTGAGGCTGTCGCCACATGTGACTGTCTGAACCAATCAATGGCCAGGTCGCTAGCGACCTCGCAAGACACTAATGCGGAGTGACACACGTTTAATAATGCACTGGCCTTCATTACAGAAAATCTAAGCTACTGAATTGTTAATTGTGTGTTACTCTGGTTCTTACTATATTGAACATGGGCCGACGTGTATTTTATTGATGGTTCACATGTTCTCCAGACATTGCATACATTTCCGTCAAAGACCTTTGCAAAACAGTGTCCATCGTCCATGTATCATTGCTTTCAACAGACGACAACAAGACATACTGGGGAGACAAACCAACAGACACAACTCACAAACCTGAAGGAAGGAGGGGGGTAGGGGCATTAGAGGGGGGGGGGACCTTCTGCCTTGGTTCCGCTGGGAGCTCTGCGTCTTCTAGTTTATCGCTTCCTGAGGGGCCAGGTTTATCCCCGGCAACACCTGTGCCCCTCCATGGGGCTTTGTTTAGTACAACCCAGGTATTTCTACTTTGTCCTGTATGCCTATTCCTGTGCCTTAACCCCAGAGGAGAACGCATTCATCTCTATCATTGCCATATCGTGGACCTATCTACCCCCGGTATGTCTGTCTCGGCCAGCCACGGCGTCCAGACTTTTAGGTAATTTGTGCCAATATACTCGCCTGTTTTAAGTACAAACAATGTCACTTTAGTGTTCATTTTTTTAAAAAATAGTATTAATGTATTTATTAATTACTGGGTGCTTGCTGGGTATCTGTGTGTTTGTTAACTTTGTCCAGCTGGTCTCAGCTCTTTTTGGAGGTTAGTGGCTCCTCCCTCCCAGGGTTTAAAGCTCGCCCCTTCCCACTTTCCAAGTAAGCAGGTTTTCTTTTCATGCAGCTGGTTGTGACAGATCTAATGCCAGGACCATCCTTCCTCTAATTATAGAGGTACATAAGAATTTTAATCAGTGTTGGGACCTGCGAATTGGTCATGCCTTGATGTGGCTAGCAGGCTTATAGGCTTTGGCCAAAGGGTTAAGTTAAACTAGATGACCCTTTTTCAAGAGATATATAGGTATTTCACTGTGTATTTTTGTTGCATTGGATGTTGTTCTGGACTTCTTGGTTTCTTGTTTCATACAATTGGCCATGCCCAGTAGCACTCATTTTGACACACGCATGCGCGCGCTTGCTGGATATCTGTGTATTTATTAATGACAGTTACTTTTTTTACCTGTGAGCAACAGCTTTTGCAGTACTCTTCTAAAATACTTCAGACACACATTGGGAGTATATTGATCACATTAAAGATGCAGCAAAAAATGATTGGGATTCATGGTGAATGTAGGGTCAAACCTCCTTATTGTAGAAATAAGTACAATGTGCACTATATACAGCAAGATTAATGACTCTGACACGAAGGTTGCATTTTTAATTGGATATAATCACTTTCACCAATGTCTTGGCCCTAAAGAATATGGGGGGGGGGATAAAATATATTGTCGTATTTCGACAAATGATGTATCTAATTAAGAATACAGGCCTGATGCTGCTTTATTTAATATTGCCTTCACTGAAAGTATTTTAATAAATCTCGCATGAATAACACGTCCCCTGGGGTTGAGTGAAAATGTGCTGTGCAGTACAGGATTTTAATACAACTTAAAAGATTTCCTCCTGCGGCCACCAGAGGGTGTACAGCACATTGGCCATGTCTAATCTGCTGCATGGTAATGAACTCAAGAGTTGTTTGTAAGGCCATGCCGCCGCCGCCGCCGTTATAGCAGCGATTTTTTTTATCTTTTAGTGTTAGAGAGGAGACGGTGACTGGGGGGCGTGGCCGTGAGCGGTTCACCCTCATTGGCTGAGTGGTTCGCCCTCATTGGCTGAGTGGTTCGCCCTCATTGGCTGAGTGGTTCGCCCTCATTGGCTGAGTGGTTCGCCCTCATTGGCTGAGTGGTTCGCCCTCATTGGCTGAGTGGTTCGCCCTCATTGGCTGAGTGGTTCGCCCTCATTGGCTGAGTGGTTCGCCCTCATTGGCTGAGTGGTTCGCCCTCATTGGCTGAGTGGTTCGCCCTCATTGGCTGAGTGGTTCGCCCTCATTGGCTGAGTGGTTCGCCCTCATTGGCTGAGCCGCTCACGTGGCCGCTGACGTCACGCTGCGGTTGGTGAAAAATCAATTTTCATTGACTTCCAGCGATGGCAAACAAGCCGTCGCGTCGCTCCTGCTATAGGCGCCCGCGACGGATTCAATACATTTGTTTTGACGCGACGTCACCGGTACTATAAGCGCAGCCTTAGTTATTCTGCATATTGACGCACGCTGCACGGAGAATGTTTAATGTGTACCACACACACACACACACTGCATGTGCTTATCTTTCACAAGCCTGGAGTCAGAAGAACAACTTTCATTAGGGCACGCATTGATTTTACTCTCTTGCCAGAAGGTTGCCCAAATTATTTTGCTTGCACTCAACAAGGTCATTATTTTTTGTTGCATTTGTTCAAAGCAAATAAAGTATTCAATTTCTGTGTGTAGTATGTTAAATTGCAATTGGAATATATTCTGTTTAGGCATAAAAAGAAACTGGTGCAATCCTTTTTTTTTTTTTTTCCCAGACCAGGCTTATATAGCCCAGTGTATTATTGTGCCATAACCACTATACTGTATTACATTTTTACATTTTTCTGCAACATTTCGCCATTCTCTGCAGCAAGTGCTGCATTGTACGCAGATATTCTTGTCAAATTATAGTGTGTAGGTATGTGCATCACTGTACATAGGCGTTTTCAGGTACATGTACCTGCCCCAAAGAGATTTGATGTTTAAGGCTCAGTTATATACTGATGGCCCATATTTTAAATCTGTTGTGCATTCACACATAACTAGATCCAGCATCAAACATCAGAAGTTTGTCTGCTTCCTTTACAAGGGCAATATCCTTACGCACCAGAAACACTGCAGATAAGTCCAAAGAAAAAAGGCAACCTAACAAATGTTTATTTTTATGACGTACACATCCGCTCATTTACTATTGCCCCAGGTCAGCGTGTACAGCAGAGTGTAAGGTTGGAACTTGCAGAAGAATGAATGGGCTGTGATATTAGTGTGAGCCATGATCTGATGTCTGGGACTATTTTAAACCATCAGAGATAACAGGCGTTTAATCTGTCAGCCACAGTATTATTTTGAAATTGTTTATATATGTGGCCATGTTTTCTTTGCATGTGTATGTCCTTATTGGAGTATTGTTATACAACGTAATCATGAGGTGTAATTTTATATAGGGAGCCATACATATTTATTTTTTTATTTTATTTATGAATTGCATAAGTATGGACTTGATTAATGCAAGGACATTGAAAAGGTGCAGTCCCACATTGAGCTTAACAGTATTTAATAGGTTACAATTGGACAGGGCTCCTAAAACTCGTCCACTCGCTCGGGAGGAGTGAAAAATTGCTGGTGACACTTGTGAAGCTTAAAGGACAGTGGCTGCTTCTTTTGAAGCAGAGCAGACAATCGACGCTAAGTCGTGCCCCATAAGGCCTTGCATAGTGCTGTGCAAAGCATTGTGGGGTGCAACTTTGCGAAGCAGAACACTTTGTGACAAGTCTGATTTTTTTGTTTCAAACATTTTTATTGTTTTCTGACAGGGGTACATTCACATCACTTGGTTGTTTATAGACAGTAAACTTAATTAACATATACATTTAAAAGTGAACAACCCGAAGCATCTCAAGGTTGATTGATCGAGAAGAGGCGATCTGCCCCTAGTATTTTGTAACCTCCTATGCATTTAGATTCTACTATGTAGATCCCGTCCGGGAGAATTAACAGTTTTAGGAGGATCTTAGATCCAACCCCTTATATTAGTACTGTAAAGGATAGGCAGAGAGAAAGAGGGGGAGAAGAGAGAAGAACAGAAGAAGGGGGGGGAGAGGGGATAGGAACGGGGAGAGCTAATGGAAGGGGTGTAGTTATCCTCCCCTCCACCTTGTCAAAAGACCCTGAGTAGACATGAACTCCCCCTTAGAGGGGTTAGTGGTCTAATGCAGAGTCCAACTGAAGCATCCATATCTCATTTTTAATCTCTTTAATTATAAGGCCACTGTGCCCAAACTTTCTCATATTGTACTATATTCTGTTTCAGGAGCGCCGATAGGTATTCCATAAGCTTGACCTCGCTTACCTTGCGAAGGACCATTTGCTTAGAAGGGGGTTTAATCTTTTTCCAATTAGCTGCTATTGAGCAGCGAGCCGCAGTCAGGATGAACGAGGCCAGTTTTTTAAGAGGGACAGAGATATCTTCGATGGGTTTCGCGAGTAGGCATATAAGCGGGTCCATCCGGACCTCAACTCCTACCGTCTCCTCAACCAATGAGCATATCATATTCCAGAAAGTCTGGATCTTTGGGCATGTCCACCATATATGCACCAGATCTCCTCTCTGGCCGCACCCCCTCCAACAGAGGTCAGACTGGCCAGGGAAGATCCGGCACAGCCTACTCGGGATTAAGTACCATTGAAATAGAATCTTATATATATTTTCCTTAGTAGTAGTGCAAATAGAAGTTTTGGCTGCTGCTTCCCAAATATCCTCCCATTCATCTCTGTCTATATCAAGATTGAGGTCTTCAGCCCATTTCAACATATAATTGTGGTTGACGGGACTCCTGGACCGTGCTAGCCCCGCGTAAATCTGAGATCAGACCCTTCCGGTATGTGCCCACCATACACATCTTTTCAAAAGAAGTTGGACCTTCAAATTTGGATGTTTGGGAAATTGTTAGGAGAAAGTGTCTGATCTGAAGATAACCATAAAGTGGGAGTTTCATGGGGAGGCATTTCTCCTGTAAATCAAGTAACGGAATAAGAGTCCCTTTGTCTATTAGATCTCTTGCTGATTTCATGTTAGCCAAACTAAATGCTTTAAGGTTCCCTGGGACACAACCCGGAGGGAATTCAGGGTTACCAAAAATGGGAGTGAGTATGGAGGGGGAAGACGTCAGTTTATATTTATTTCTTGTTTTTGTCCAAATTTTCCACGTGCATCTCATTGCTCCCAGGCCTGTTCTGTCCGATATTATCTTCTCTCCCCCTCCGGACCAAAGTATTGCCCCGAGTGAGAGGGGAGCAACACAGGAGGACTCAATTTCCAACCAGCCGCAAGACACTGGATCGTTGTTCCAAACTATCGCTTGTTTTAGGTGGGTCGCTTGATAATAATTAATTATATCTGGTACTCCCAGACCTCCACACTCCCGTGGTGCCAACATTACCAATCTAGCCACCCGCGGCTTTTTGTCCTTCCAGATGAATTGGAAAATACTATTTTGAATGCTTTTGAGGTCTGCCAGCGGAACACAGACCGGGAGGGTCTGGAAGACGTACAGTAGCCTGGGAATGATGTTCATCTTAACAGATGTCACTCTTCCGAGCCATGAAATGTGGTACTTGTTCCAGCACTGTAGGTTTTTTTTAATTTCTGTAAATAAGGGGGGGAAATTATATTTAAATAAGGCAGCATAAGAATTTGCGATTCTGATCCCTAGGTATTTAATGTTGTTAGGGCTCCATTTATAACTAAAATTAATTTGCAATAGTTTTACCTCGGAGGCGAGAAGTGATAGGTTCAGGGCTTCAGATTTATCGCTGTTAATTTTATACCCTGATACCCGGCCAAATTTTTCCATCTGTGACTGGAGGTTAGGCAGAGTCGTCATTGGGGACGACAATGACAAAATGATATCATCTGCAAAAAGAGATATCTTGTATTCTCGCGCTCCAATAACAATCCCTTTTATATCATCGTCATTTCTAATTGTGGCCGCGAGTGGTTCAATCGACAATGCAAACAGAAGTGGGGACAAGGGACAACCCTGCCTTGTACCATTCTTAATTTTTATGGGACTTGAGTCTCCTCCCGGGAGTTTTACAACCGCTGTTGGGTTTTTGTACAGAGCTCTGATCCCCTCTAAGAAGGGGCCCCTGAAGCCGAATTTAATCAATGTTTGGTCTAAAAAGTCCCACCTAATTCTATCGAATGCTTTTTCGGCATCCAAGCTCAACAAAAATGCTCTTGTACCTGAGAGATGCACGTGGTCCACAATGTTTATTATTTTCCGAGTATTATCTGAAGCTTGTCTGCCCGAAATAAATCCAACCTGGTCTTTATGAATCAAGCTCGGAAGAATCGGGTTTAGTCTGTTTGCTAAAATCTTACTATATATTTTTAGATCAGAATTTAGGAGAGATATCGGCCTATAATTGCCACATTGCAGTGGGTCTCTACCTTCTTTGTGAATTATTGCCAGGTTGGCTGTAGACATAGAGGCCGGGACATCTTCACCCCCCATAAATGCATTGAAAACTTCTACTCGGTGCGGAGCCAGCACGGCCTTAAACTTCTTGTAATATTGGTTTGAGAACCCGTCTGGCCCTGGAGTCTTATTTATTTTTAATTGTTTTATTACTTCAAATAGTTCTTTGGACGTTATTTTCTCATTTAATTGTGAGATAGTTTTTTCTGGAAGGGCCGGAAGGTTGCATTCCTCTAAGTACTTTAAGATGGTCGTCAACCCGACTGAGTATTTTGGGAGGGATTTAAATTATAGAGTTTCGTATAATATTCTGAGAATTCTTGGGCAATCTCGCTTTCTTTGAATGTTTTGAGACCAGATTTGGTTCGGATTGCTGTAATTTGGGTTTTGACCCTTTGACCTCTTAATTTATTGGCCAATAACCGGTCTGCCTTGTTTCCTTTATCGTAGTAACGTTGATTCGTCCATCGAAGTGCCCGCTCTACCTCCTCTAATTGGACTCTTTTAAATTCAGTCCTTGTTTCAACTAGGGTCTTATATATTTTTTTAGTAGGCTTGGATTTATGTTGAGTCTCCAGAGCCTGGACCTTGTCCATTAATTCTTTATATTCTTTTTGCTTTTTTTTCTTTTTATATGACGCTAGAGAAATGAGAGAGCCTCGAATAGATGCCTTATGGGCTTCCCACAGCGTGATCGGAGACTCGACTGACCCCTTGTTTAGGTCAAAGTATTCTACTATTTTTTGAGTAAATGTGCTCACTATTTCTGGGGAATTTAACAGGGAATCATTTAGTTTCCATTTATAGCTGGAATTCTTTATAAAAGGCAAAGAGAGCTCCATTTCGATGGGGGCATGGTCAGACCAAGAAATTGAGCCAATATTCGACTGGGAGGACGCCTGGAGAACATCCCTGGTACCTAGAAAATAGTCAATCCTCGAGTAGGTCTGATGTGGGGTTGAGAAGAAGGAGTAATCTCTCTGTCCCTGGTGTTGGGACCTCCAGATATCAAACAGTGGGAAATCTTTCATTATTTCCTTAAATTTCTTAGCATTAAGGATAGTAGTCTTAGGTGGGACTGTGCCATGAGCATTGGCTCTATCATGTTCCGGGGAACTGATCATATTAAAATCACCTGCAAGTATTACTGATGTGTGATTGTGTCTACTTACTATCTCCAACACTGTCTCGAGGAAAGGAACCTGGTTTTCATTTGGTGCATAGATGTTCACCATGGTGATCGGCACCCCTGAAAGAGAACCCAAGAGGATTAAATATCTTCCCTCCGGGTCTGCAACGGATTTATCTATCGCAAAAGGAGTGTTACTACGAAATAAAATGGCCACTCCTCTCTTCTTCTTGCAGCTTGATGCGTAGTACGCCTGAGGATACGTGTTATTAAAAGTGTTGGGGGGTGAAATAGAATTGAAATGTGTCTCTTGCAGGAAAAGGATATCTCCTTTGAGCTTATTCAGTTCCTGCAGAGCTAATCTTCGTTTCCCCACTGAGTTTAAACCTTTCACGTTCATGGATATAAGTTTTAATGTTGTTGTATTAGTCATTTCATGGCTGTTGGATTGGAGACCCTTGACTCGGCCGCTTTCCCAAGGCAGCTTAGGTCTGGGATGGGGAGGGAAGGAGGGAGAGGGGTAGAGGACAGGAGATAGAGTGAGAAGATAGGAAAGGAAACAGATGGGCTTTTGAAGAGCCCTAACATTGGATCCTCCGGTGCCCTAGTGGCCGAAGGTAAGAGCTTATTGCTCTTTGGAGAACTTCCTGTGCGCCCTCGCAGCGGCTCCTTGAGAGAGGACTCCGAGCCCTCCTTTCGTGCTTCATTTCTACCAGTTATGTACATAAACTAGTTAATAAAGGCACTTTAACTTTTTCTAGCATACATATTATTTTCCCTGTCTCCAGGTCCTAGGAGGCATCTGTGCAATCCTTAATAAGTAGGGGGGGGGGGGGACATCAAAGGTCAGATTGCAGTTTTTTCTTTTTTCTTTTTTTTTTTAACTTTAAACAAATTAACATCTTATAAACGTACTTAACTCTTCAACATATATGTGACTTAAAATATTCAGCCTATTACCCCAACCCCGAAATTGACCCTCATTGTCCACCATTGCTTCCTATACGCCAGACCTGGTTTCTTCATGTGTTGGACTCTCATTCTTTTAGTAGGATTTTGGCGCCTAGTCGTTCGTGTCTTCACAATTCAACGCAGCGTGGGGTCTCCAAACCTCTCCCCCCTCCCCTGCCAACCTCCAGGCCTGGAGTTATTCCTGAAGGCAATTCGAACAGATGCTCGCCTGTTCCCCGTTTGCACCGAGTCCACATCCGCCTCCTGCTCCTCCTCTGCGACCGCCGTTGGGGGCAGGCCTATATCCTTAAGGAAGCGTGGTGCGTCTTCTGGATAAGTAATTGAGTGGAATTTGCCATTGATGGATACGATTAACTTGAAGGGAAAGCCCCAACGATAGCGTATATTGTGGCTCCTCAGCGTTTCCGTAATTGGACGCATTTCCCTTCTGCGCTCTATCGTGGCCCTGGAGAGGTCACTGAAGATCTGGAGTTGGGCACTTCGAAAAGTTATGTCACTTTTTTGCCTGCTGGCATTTAGGATTTTCTCCTTAACAGTGTAAGAGTGGAACCTTACCAGGATATCTCTTATTCTCCCTGGATCCGGGGATTTTGGTCCAGGCGCCCTGTGTGCTCGATCTATTTCAATGTCCTTTTGAGCTAGTTCTGGGGCTATTGTTATAAAGAGATCGTTAAGATATGGCACCAAGGCCTCCATTAAAACATTTTCAGGAACGTTCCGGATACGGAGGTTTTGCCTCCTGTCTCTATTTTCCTGGTCTTCAATTTGATCCTTCAGTGCTCTGATTTCGAACCCCATCCGGCTCATATCATCTTCCATGGAGGATTGTGCTCCTGCCACCTCCTCTATCTTGTGTTCTAGCGTATCTGTGCGCTCTGTAAGGGAGTGCAGCTCCGACCTCACCTCTTTAATTGCTGAGGCTAGGTCCTCCTGGAACCCCCTTCTCATTCTGGAGAATAACCCCTCCATGTATTCTCGATTGATCTCCCCCCTCAATCCGCCTCCCTCTATCACCGTGACCTCAAAGGGCTCTTCAGGTATACACTCGGAACCGCCATCTTGTGAGGCTTCATTTTCGCCGGGACGGCCGCGGACCCGGCGAAAAATATGTGGAGACACTTGGCGTTTTATTTTTATGTTTATTTGACATCTTCACTCTTTGCTCCTGTTCACTGTATAAGTCTGATTTTGAAGAGATTTTTGCCCATTAAAAACATTACTTGTATTGTTTATTTATTTATTTATTTTATTTATTTATATAATGTTTTACCAGGAAGTAATACATTGAGAGTTACCTCTCGTTTTCAAGTATGTCCTGGGCACAGAGTAAGACAAATAATACATGGTTACAAGTACAGTTACATAAATGAACAGGGTATACATTATATATAAGACATTGCATGCACAGTTAAAGATAATATATATTATGGGCGTATGAAACAGTTACAGACCAGATTAAAATGTGAGACAGCCTTAGATTTGAAAGAACTTAAACTGGTGGTGGATGTGAGAGTCTCTGGTAGGTTGTTCCAGTTATAGGGTGCACGGTATTGTTTGCACGTAGTCTTATTTTGGACGGCAACTTTTGTGTTTGCAGCCTTAATTCATTTTTAGGTTCAATACAGGCAACAACAAAAAATTCTTGGAGTAACAAACTTATCACTATTTCTAATAAGCTATATGGAATAAACTCCTACATTAAGTTCAACTGAGGTAAACAGTGGCTGTTGACATTATCCTATCATTGGGGCTATCTTTGTGCTGAAGAAAACACAGCAGGGGTTGTCCTCCTTTGGCACAACATTCCCAACACATTGATCTGTAAGGGCTCGTTCAGGGTGCCTGCTTTGGCATATGGAGGGCGCGCGTCCGCGAGTGCGCGCGTTGCTGGTGTAGGAGACGTCCGATCATCCCCTGCCGACAGCCTGGGCGTTCTGTCGTTCAGTGGGCGTGTCTTTGACGTCACATCCTAATCCTCCCGGCCACAGACAGAGAGCAGGGATGAGGTGTTGCAGCCTTGAAATCATTCTGAAGAATGATTTCATTGGCTGCCTTGGTCCCTGTGACGCTGCTTCAGCTGCAGTAAACGAAATTTTCGTTTACTGTAGCTGTCGTCAGCGGCAACTCCTGGCTTCGGAGGCAGGGCAGTAGCTACCCTGACAACAAGTATTCAATTTGAATACTTTGTTGCTCACGGCAGCACGCACGTCAGCACGCCCGCCCGCCGAAGCCAGCACCTTGAACGAGGCCTAAGAATCATGCTTCCCAATGTACCAGCCCTACCAGCTCCTATGCTGTACGCAATGCCTTAGTTGGTTTTAATGTGAGATAATTAAATAATCCAATTTAAAAACAATTTAGTTTGACAAATGCCGTGTTCCTTAACCTGTCACATACTAGGGAACTTTGTGGTCTTTAGAAAAACAAATAAGCCTGACTTTAAACCTTTTCGGGTGATTGAAAATAACTGCAAGGCAGAATCTTATTTGAAGTTTTTGTTAAAACAGAAATGTCACCGTTTGCCCAGATCCGTGCTAGCATAAATACACCTATCCCGGTGTCCTGCGGGCCCTGCTGCTGAATTTATCAAAAAGCCAGTTGTGAAGAGGCGAGAAGGGTGATTAGATGCCAATGTGCTATCATGATGAGGGGCACACGGAGGACCTGCTCACTGAATCCAGGCAGGGAGAAAGAAGGAACCCTTCTCTGCTATAACCGTGCCTGAAGCCGTCCGTGATGTGCGGTCCTCATTTCTAGTTTGTGGGTCTCGGAAAGCCAGTTTTTCATGCGTGTTTCTGAAGGAGAGGATTGCAGGTGGAATTGCTAGCCCAGGTGTCAACCACAGGCTAAAGAGCACATTTCACCATAAGTACTGCCATGTAAACATAGTCAGTATGTCTCTGTGACTGTTCAGATACAGCAGCTGTTAATGCTCCAGCTGGCACATCGCAGACACCATTGGCCTGAAATTAGCCAAGCGGGGGAAAAAATGGGATGGGCTAGCAGGATGTAATTTCTCTTCAGAAGGACTTGGAGAGACTGGAAACGTGGGCAGGTAAATGGCAAATGAGGTTTAATACAGATAAATGTAAGGTTATGCATTTGGGATGCAAGACCAAAAAGGCGACTTACAAATTAAATGGAGATATATTGGGGGAATCCTTGATGGAGAAGGATTTAGGAGTGCTTGTAGACAGCAGGCTTAGCAATAGTGCCCAATGTCTTGCAGTAACTGCAAAGGCAAACAAGATCTTATCTTGCATCAAACGGGCAATGGATGGAAGGGAAGTAAACATAATTATGCCCCTTTACAAAGCATTAGTAAGACCACACCTTGAATATGGAGTACAATTTTGGGCACCAATCCTAAGAAAAGACATTATGTAACTATAGAGAGTGCAGAGAAGAGCCACCAAATTAATAAAGGGGATGGACATTCTAACTTATGAGGAGAGGCTAGCTAAATTAGCTTTATTTACATTAGAAAAGAGGCGTCCAAGAGGGGATATGATAACTATATACAAATATATTCAGGGACAATACAAGGAGCTTTCAAAAGAACAATTCATCCCACGGGCAGTACAAAGGACTCGGGGCCATCCCATAAGGTTGGAGGAAAGGAAATTTCACCAGCAACAAAGGAAAGGGTTCTTTACAGTAAGGGCAGTTAAAATGTGGAATTCATTACCCATGGAGACTGTGATGGCAGATACAATAGATTTGTTCAAAAAAAGGTTGGACATCTTTTTAGATGGGAAAGGTATACAGGGATATACCAAATAAGTATACATGGGAAGGATGTTGATCCAGGGATTAATCCGATTGCCAATTCTTGGAGTCAGGAAGGAATTAATTTTTCCCCTTAATGGGGTTTTTTGTTTGCCTTCCTCTGGATCAATAAGTAAGTATAGATATAGAATAAAGTACCTGTTGTCTAAATTTAGCATAGGTTGAACTTGATGGACGTACGTCTTTTTTCAACCTCATCTACTATGTAACTATGTAAGAGTAAGTTATAAGTTTAAGTTCTGTATTTGAATGTTAAGAAATTGTTAAAACATTTTTTTGCTCTGTGTAATGGGTGCACGGATACTGAGACCCAGCTGGGGGGGGAGTGGGGTGGAGAAACGGAAACGTGTATCCCTCCCTTCCTCCCCATGCTGAACAAGACGCTGGCTCCTATGTATTTTATATATTGGTTCACCCCTGCCATAGATTAAAATGTGCAATTGTGACAAAGTGCAGGAAGGGAGGAAGCATGGTGTGAGTAAATATTTATTGGACGAGAAGGAAGACACATTGTGACCAGTCTCCCATCTCTGAGTGACCATGTTATTCTGCTTCTCATACTCCTCCTCCTCTATGCTTGTGCTATAATAAGGATTTACTGAAAAAGAGGAAATAAGTTACCAGGTGCAAATATTTGACTGGATACAGGAGTGAAGAGCCATCGCTTTATTTCTGTTTTGTGACAGAAATGATCTTCAAGTTTGAAATGTCATTAACTTCAATCGGTTGTATATTTGCCACTGCCACGTGGGAGGAGTGAATTTTTAATGCTTGTTTTCTTACATTTCCAAGGCAGGCGATGCATAACTCCACGGGAAGCCAAGCGTTTACACTTACACTGCGATACAGCTATCAAATAAAAAATAGTCAAGCTGGTTTGTAGGCCACCAGTGTTTGTTTTCTTTGTATCTCCTAAATAGGCAAGGAGACCCCCTCACACTTATAGCCTTGAGAAAGCGTTTCTAACTGCGAAACATGCGTGTCGGCATCTGTCACGTGCACGCGCGCCGTCAGTACTCACGTGGTAGCATTATTTGGTTGCAGAGCAAACAGCTGCCAGACGGCTAACGTGTGTACTCCCTTCAATGTTGGGCAGGAGTCTTTGTGGTGACTCGGTGACGCATGGTGAGGCGAGTGCTGCTTGATTTTCCTTGTTATTTTGTTGCATTAGTGTAACCAGCACTCCTAACGGTGGTAGCACATTCATTAATATGTGCATAGGCATACCAACAGCCACACCGTTTCTAGGGGTATATTAGCCACGGCGTTTGCATTTGAGTGGTATTAGCTCTATGAATTCATCAGCTAGTATACAGGTGATTTATGTGAATTTTTATGGTACATATGTGACTGATTTACCTTCACTGGATCTGTATACCATATGCTCATGTAGCAGTTTACTAACAGTGTGTTCAGTGCTGCTTTGTGGCAGTATTATAACAGTGTCTCTTTCTCACTCAGTACCCACCAAGGAACCTTTTCCTGCACATTAGACAGGTTTCTTTCCACCATACACGGCTTTAAAGTGGCATTAACACTCCTGATAGTGGAAGCACATTCATTAATATGTGCACAGATATACTAATAACCACACTGCCTATAGGAGTCTATGAGCCTCTGCACATTGTGTTCTGTGTTTAACAGCCCACTCCTTTACTATTCAGGAGTTAACCAGTTGCTGTTAGGTGGCTACATGTTGGATTGTAGAGAGAGTCTATACTTTCCAATTATGGATTCATGATTTGCAAAGTGAGCACACACTGGTTTAAAATACTGATCTTTTTGTCTGTACCTAGCATATTATGATCTATTTCACATTTCACCTTCACCATCTGGGACCTGTCTGACACCTGAGACAGGTATTGAACAGCCCCTCACTGATACCAGCATACACCTAATTAACCACTAATAGGGATTACTGTATACCGGCTCCCTGGGACAGTTTGATCCAATTAACCTCAAATTGTCGCCTTACTTAGTTACCCGGAATATCATATATATTCATCATAGGGTATCATATATGTGTGTCATTTGTTGAATTTTAACACCCATTATTTTAATTAGTATAGCATTAAAAATTATTTTTACATTTCACATCATACATCAGGGGGTATTGAGTGCTTATAGTGGGTTCTTGCTTCTTTATTACTCACCAAATAAAAAATAGTCAAGCTGGTTTGAAGGCCACCAGTGTTTGTTTTCTTTGTATCTACTAAATAGGGCAAGGAGACGATATGTCAACTCTCCTGCACAATCCTGATTGAGCTGGATAACAAGGATGTTAGATCTTCGTTGCCCGCTGAACAAATTCATGAAATGCTAAATTTAAAAAAAAAAAAAGTAGTTTAATTGTTTCCGTGTGGAAACTGATACACTAGCTCAGTGGTTATTCGCCTTCTATAGCAGCGACCGTATATATTTCTATTAAGCAACTGAACCTAATGGGACCCCTATAGCAGAGTCTCCGCTCTACGGGTACTCCCTGGTTTTTCCTGAGATCGGCTGTTATTTTTGTCTGTACCAAAATGGCCCCGGTGGTCACCAGTAGAAAGCCTCAATGTCATCTCCCTGTTCCCAAATATTCTCCCTACAACATTGCTGCTTTCTTTGTGTTACCGCACCGTGGCTGACCACCGGATGGATAGTCCCAGCTAAAACAAAAGATATTTGCATTGAGTGTGTTCCCTGGAGGACAGAGTACTGCAGTTCAGCCCAATTCAGACACTAAATAAAAAATATTTATAAATAAATATCAAAACTTGGCACACAGTACAGCTTAAACTGCAGGACCCATTTTTTTACATTTATAGTTTATAAGATGACACTATCATAATGTCATAACCTTTGTGGGTTAATAAGTGTTATTCAAAAGAAAAGAAAAAACGGTCATTATTCATCTTTATTGTGGATCTCCGGACAGACACCAGCAGAACTTCACATGTTGGAAACCGCAGCGCTAACTTCAGATACAGTTTGTGTCTTTCTCACTGCTAGTCAAGTGGAAATATGTGTTGTAATAAACATGCACAATCTTTCCATCTAATGCCAGTTACGTTTTCCATGTTTAGTGGAGTTGGAAGGCAGTTTCGGAGATATTGAGAGCCGCCTGCTGGAGCTGGAAGAGCTGTGTGAGCAGTGCGAATTAAAGAGGTTACAGCAGATGCAGTATCTGCAGCTGGAAAACTACAAGAAAAAGAAAAGGTTGGTGGAATACAGCATCTGCATATCACATCTGCACATAGATATTCATCTGTTAAAAAAATCTAATCTGGTATAACTATTTCATATAGTTCTTTTCTCACAATGGAACTCAGTGCTACAATTACAATATAGTGCACTGAGCACAGCATTTTTACAGACTGTCCCTGCCCAGGTGAGCTTGCAATCTGCTTTGGTGACTGAGGCCCAAGGTCACAAGGTAACCGGGATTTGAACTCGGTCATGATTTTCAGGGTCTGTTTCTTTACTCACTGAGCCGCTCCTTCAGACATCTATAGACCTAAGTAGCTGTGACAAGTGTCGTGTTTATGAAGATAAGCAATGCAAATACAAGATATGTTAGTTTAAGGAAATATCACTTGGGTTTTACATACTTGATATAACCAAGGCAATCTTGCAGAACTTCTGGGAGTGTCATTTCAGTTTCAGCTGATATGTCTGTAAATATAATGTATACGCTCTGTTCATTTAACTAACTTAACCTTGTATTATCATTATATCTCTGTGCCCAGGGCATACTGAAACACGTGAGGTAACTCTCAATGTATTTCCTTTTAAAACACTTTATAAATAAATACGGCATTTAAAAAAAGAAAAACACGTTTTCAGTTTCCTAATACAAATACAGAATATTTCAGGATGCTCCCCTCAACTTCTCTTCAACATACTTTTCTTCTCACCTGCCTATCCCCTACATGCCACCCCTTTCTCTAAGGCCTGGGACCCGGTGCGCCCGGTGGTGCGGGCGGCTGCACGGGCTTTCCCCACCAGCAGGGGAATCCTCCCGAGCCAGTCCCCCCTGGCTGCACAGCTCACTACACGCTGTGACGCGTCAGCCGCTACGGGATACAAGAGAATTGTAATCCCTAGCTTCGACGCGTCACGTGGTGTGGCTGTTGAGCCAATGAGGAGGAGAGGCTTCGGGGAGCGGGGAGGAGTGTGGAGGGAAAGCAGCGTGAGTGCCTGTCTGTGTGTGTGTGTGTGTATGTGTGTGCCTGAGTGCGTGAGTGCTTGCCTGTGTGTGTGTGTGTGTGTGTGTGTGTGTGCCTGCCTGTGCGTGTATGTGTGCATGAGTGTGTGTTATGTGTGCATGAGTGTGTGCATGAGTGTCAGCGTGTGAGCCCGCAGCATCTCCCGAGCCCGAGGAGGGGGGGGTAGCGGGTCCCTCCGCTTAAACAACGCCCCCCCTCCCACTCCAGCCCCAGCTCCCGCTTCCTACAGACCGCATAACGTGATCTGTGTCTGTCAGCGCCCCGCCTGTCTGCAGTGCGGGCGCGCTGACTGAGGGAGCGGGGCCTTAGCCTTACTCTCCCCCTTCACTTTCACTCTCTTCCTCTTTCACCCTCTCCCCCCCCTGTCCTTTTCTCTCCCCCATCCCCGTCCTTTACCCTCTCCCCCCCGGTCCTTTACCCTCTCCCCCCCCTCTTTTCTTTATCCTCTCTCCCCCCCCTGTTCTTTATCCTCTCTCCCCCCCTGTTCTTTATCCTCTCTCCCCCCCCTGTTCTTTATCCTCTCTCCCCCTCCATCTTTTACCGTCTCTCCCCCTCTATCTGTTACCGATGATGTTTAGCCTTATCCAGAAATAGAAATATAGATGTATTTAGAACGTATTCACCCATATGAGTACAGTATTTGCTGGCTTATAAGAATTAACTAGGGAGACTATATGTTTAGCCTTATCCAGACAATCGAAATATACATGTATTTATAACGTACAGTATTCATCTACAAAAGTATTGCTGCCTTATAAGAATTAATATACTAATATGGGCAAAAACTATTACTTAAGAAAATAGGTGTGCAGATATGTGTTCCAAATAGGAAACTCGTCCACACATGCACACCCTGGTTTATGAGAGTTTACTGACATGGTAGAGGCTTCAAATCAAATAAACAATAATTTATTAGAAAAGCAACAAAATCTAACAATGACACAGTTGTACTAATTATACTTCCTTATAAGGTTTGTACTTATTACAGGCCTAACAAAACAATATAATACAGTTCATCCTATGTAACAATACATTGATATAAAACACAGATATATATAATACAGATTTACAAGTGCACAAGAATTATGATCATAATTACCTTAAATGGTGTCTATTGGAATTCCAATAAGCTTTCTCTGAGCTCTCCCTCCAAACGCTTCTCTCCTAACTAACTAAAACCCTGTCTGTGGTTTAAATGTGTTTCTAACGCCATAGCTGAACACGTAGGAGGTTCTGATTGGTTGAGGAAATATGGTCAAACTAAATTGTGTGTGTTTCTTTGAAGTTGATAGGAAAACCTAGAAATACCTTAGAAAACAGCAGGGGGGAAAAAATAGACAAGCACAGCTTTCGTAAGAAAATGTAATAACACACAGATAAAAGTAATATAGCTCATGCACATGTGAGTTAACACCGGCGGGTGTGGGGTAGCGTGGGCATGAAAACCGGCAGATCACGGCGATGTAAGCTGGCAGTCCAGTCAGGTCTCCGCGCGGCTATTCCTCCTCCACTCAGTCCCAGAAGCAAGGAGATGCCGTCTCGCGAGATTTCTCCTGCACTGTGATTTTGGCGCCAAGTTTCAAACAAGCGGGGTCGGTCCTGCAGTTCTCCTACAGCACCTCTTACTCTCGGCTCTGACAGCTGCCGCTCGAGGGGGATGACACGCCGTGTGTAACTCCGCTTTGCTACCACACGATGGTTGTTGAGACCATTGTGTGGTAGCAAAGCGGAGTTACACTCAGCGTGTCATCCCCCTCGAGCGGCAGCTGTCAGAGCCGAGAGTAAGAGGTGCTGTAGGAGCTCAAGCTGCACGACCGCTACTGAGGAAAGGGAGGGGAATGTGGGAATCCCAGCTACGTCCTGCGATGACGTCATATGTCCTGCAGAGACTCGGGATACCTCTACGCGTTTCGTGTTTCAGAAACCTGACCAAGTGTTACTGAAACACGAAACGCGTTGAGGTATCCGGAGTCTCTGTGTGACGTCATCGCAGGACGCAGCTGGGATTCCCACTTTCCCCTCCCTTTCCTCAGTAGCATCGTGCAGCTTGAGCTCCGCTGCTAGCCCAGGTGTTGGTAGCTTGGACATCAGCAGCCTCTGATCGGGACTGGTGGTGAGAAAACCACACTGAGGTTTGTGTACATCTTGGGAAAAGGGGGGGAGTGGAGATGTGCCGTTACTAAATACAGCCGTATTTATTGTATGTGCTGATAACAGTTCTGTTTTAACCATTGAGCATTAAGTATATAATTATTTCTATCACATTGACTTTGGTTTTTCTTGCGCCCCTTTCTTTTATATGTGGTATGGTTTATTGGCCCTGTTGGATTGCAGGAGTGAGTGGGAGCAGCAGAAACAACCAATCCATTGGGATATGAGCTAAAGTGTCACCAGCGCAGCCTCGTTTGTTTATTTACTTCTTAAAGGGGCCATATTAGAAAAAATGTGGAAGTAGAAGGGCTACAAACTTCATCTGTGCTGAAGCATGGACTGGTTGAGCCACCTGTACTGAAGCAAGGATATCCTGAAAACCTGACTTATTGGGGGAGCTGTAGTTGAGCCCCCCCCTGGTGTAGTGTTGTTTTAATTTAAGATGGGAATACAAACACAGGCTGGGAACTGTTAAATTACCTGTATTCTTCTTAACTAATTTTTTACATTAAATTCATGTCTACAGTATGTACGAAACAACAAATCACAAAGGAAACTTCTGTAATCCCAGAGACCTAATTTACTCTGAAATTTAAGAGGTGTCATTCTGGAAAACTGTGTCAGGCATGATAACAATGTAGATTGACCGTAATTGGCAACACAGTGTGGATGAGCTGGGTAAAAAGATGTTAAAGTGGCACATCTCAGAATAGTATGTGTTTACCGAGTCTCTATAATTCCAGGGTTTTAAATGCCACACAAGCTGTGTATCCCAACTGGTGAATTATTAGTATAGTGGGAATATAGTTGCTAGCAATGGCTGGTGGTTATTGCCCATGAAGCAGTGATTGTTGGCAGGGAGAAATAACATAATTTGTATGTGAAAAGAAGACATGGAGAAAGGGCAAATACTACCTTTTTTATTACTTCTATTTTATTAACAGTTTTGCAATGTTATTGGGGAGGGGGCATAGAAAAGAAAAAAGGGGGAGGTACGTCCATACATTTGGGGATTATCACGGTTGGAGGGATAGGGAAGGAGGGGTGATAGCATTTGGACATAGACATTAGATTAAAAAAAATCAGATTTAACATAGATGAAAAATATTTTGGATCTTATGATATTTTACTAAGTACGGAGATATACCAGCATGTAGAAACCAAGGCAGCCATGTTTCCAAAAATCGTGAGGTGGAATAATTTAATTCTAGCAAAATGTAATTGATTTATTTTGACCAGCCTTCAACTGCATGTCCTTTGGGGATAATGGAACATTTTCATTTATCATGTGGTTTTCCTACTCCCCTTTATCTTCTTGAACCACTTTTATCCATCTAATGCCATTACCTTACTTCAGTGGCTAAACCATCTAGCCTACTGTACTTGCATTCACCTTCATTATAACTTCTATTACATTCTGTGAAACACTGTAAAACTGTCTTCCGTGATTTCCATTCCCATTAATTTACATTTCCCAAAGTACATGGATTGTTTTGCAGATTTTAGTAAATTTTTAATGGAATAAGGTTAGTTCTTATGTGGTAAGATTCATATAGGATAGAGGTGGCCGGCGCATCCAATATAGATCAGTCCCATAAATGCGTGTATATATAACCGCCTGGACCTCTGTACTCAGGTTATGAGTGATTTCAATTCCCTAATAGGGAGAGTGGACTAGTACATAGTGTGCACTGACACATATGTTAGTACATGAGTTGTCCCGTAAACTATATATATATATATATATATATATATATATATAAAAATAAATAATATAAATAATAATTATATAAATAATAATTATATAAATAATATAAATAATAATTATATAAATAATAATAATATAAATAATGAACATAAACCCACAGGGGTTACTCACTGTTCAGCTTCACTTATCCTCCAGTCTGGTCCAATTGCGGTAACATCATAAAGCGGCGTGCTAATCCACCAGCAAGGTAATAGAGCAAGGAAAAAGGCAAAAAAGGCAGCGCACTGCCAAAAACCAGGAGGAGGCTCACAAGTACTTTAAAAGGGTTTATTCCATAAGAAGATAAAACATATCCCCAGAGAGCAACAAAAAAACACCAACGCATTTCGGGCCATGTGCCCTTTCTCAAGGTGTATATATACATGCACCTTGAGAAAGGACACACTGCCTGAAACGCGTTGGTGTGGTGGTTTTTTGTTGCTCTCTGGGGATATGTTTGATCCTCTTATGGAATAAACCCTTTTAAAGTACTTGTGAGCTGCCTCCTGGTTTTTGGCAGTGCGTTGCCTTTTTTGCCTTTTTCCTTGGTAAGATTTATATAGAAGCTTTCTAGACTCGCTTAAATCTATTGTTCAGAGCGCACATCTCTCTGTACTATCCCTTAACTACTTTGTGCCCCTACACCTAAGGCTGCGTCCATAGACACAGCAGCCGTGCGGAGGCTGAGGGAAAGAGAGTGCTTTCCCTGGCCTTCGTTCGCGCGCTGTCCGGGGGCGTGTCTATGGGCGGGCCAGTGACATCATGGAGCTGGTTCACCCTCATTGGGTCAACCGCTCACGTGACCGCCCGATCGCGCGGAAAATCGGTTTTGTCTGATTTTGCACGCATCGCGCCCACACGCTGTATAGACGCGATCACTGCCTTTAGGCAGTCTGATCGCGCGGACATGTTGGCACGGTCTGCCCTTCTATGGACGCAGCCTAACTTAAGATGTAACATCTTTCCGTTACTGTTCCTATTCTGCCACTCATATGCAATGATAGAACAATATCAAATACACTTTAGGCTACCATTGGCTTCAGATGAAATGTCAACAAAATGTAAAATGAAAGTACTCGCTCTTCTGGACAAATGTTAGTTTCAGTGGTATCCGTTGACAAAAAGTCTCATATACGTTCAAATTACTGAATATGTTGTATATATTTACTTGGTCTAAAACCTGCATTAAAGGTAATTTATTGCAATTGCACAATTGCTTAAACACTGTGTTTAAGTTAGCAGATATACTGTATCCTATTCCGAATTTCCGGTACAAATTCAAATGGCAAATTAATGGCAACGGTGATTAAGTGAACAGCATGTTTTGTACCTCACCATATTTTGGCTTCCATAGTTCCCGGCTTGGTGGTGTGGGCTAAAAGACCAACATATATTTGATGTTACTGTAGTACATTTACACTCGCACACGATTTGTGAGAATTGTTTTAGAATCTTGAGAGAGAGGGGAGGTACAGAGATCAAAAGGGGTTTACTGTTTACAGCAATTGTCTCATACAATACACTGACAAATTCTGGAATAAGAATTGTCAAGGGCTTCCGGTATAGTGCTAGTTGGAACACCATTGAAAGAAATGTTTAACAAGATATTAAGGAAGGAGGAATACATGTAAATGGGTAAAACTGCCTTTATTAAAATAATTCATAAAGCGGGAAGAGACCCGGTTGCCCCATAATCTTAAACTAATTTTCCTACAGAAACAAGGTGCAATAATATTAGCTGAGACTCAAGTATTGCCGAATCTAATACACCCTGAAAAGACAGGTTTTGTAAAAGGCTCAGCCTCTTTAAAAAAATATAAGGAAGGTCTTGACAGCCATACATTGAACTAAAACGAACTTGTACAAAAAAAAAGAATAATATCATTATTTCAGTGGATGCTGAAAAGGCTTTTGAATATGTTAGGTGGGAGTACCAATTGAATATTATACAAAAAAAAGGGAATCACAGGAACCTTTCTTGGAGCTATCAAAGCCATGTACAAAGATCCGAAAGCAAAAATAATAGTAGCAGGTTTACGGTCAGATGGGAACTGTTCAGAGGCACAAGACAAGGCTGCCCATTATCGCCTGTACTGTTTAATTTTGGCATCGAGCCCCTGGCTGAATATTTGAGGAATATAGAGGCACTTACTGTAAAGGTATCAAAATAGGGTTAAAGAAACTAAAATGGCCCTGTTTGCAGGTGATCACCTAATGATGACAAATTCAGAGGTTGCGATACAAAAAATATACCAGACTTTTGGGGAATTCAGAAAAATGTTGGCATTTAAGGTACATGCATCCAAAACAGAAATCCTGTTGTTGATCAGTAGAAATAAAGGGGAGTGGGAGTTTGAGTGATCTTCAAGATCACTAGAAAGCCACTTAAATACTTGGGAGTACATATTGACCTGGCACTGAACCAGCTGTACAGAAACCATTTTAGTACAACTATTTCCAAGGTGACGAGAGAGTTGGAAAACTGTCAGAACCTACCTTTAAACCTTGCAGGCAGATTCCAGCTGGTCAAAATTATTAGCTTTGCCAGACTGATATACCCCATGCAGATGCTGACGATCTTATTAAAGCATTCTGATATCAAATTATTGAATAAGGCAATCGGTACATTTATTTGGAAGAAAGGCAGAATAAAAATTGCTTTAAAAAAAATACATGTCATAAAGGAAATGGGAGGCCTAAATGTTCCGGATTTAAGGAAATCTAATTTGGCCTGTATACGAGACATATAGGAGACTGGATTATGGGGTACAATCAATACTGTTGCATTGAACTAGAGGAGCAGATGGTGTCCCCTTGGAGCTTGCAGGGGGTGTTACATCAGACCTGGGTGGAAGTACTGTACCTATAGCGGCCAAAGATAATCCCTTGATTAGACACACGGGCTGCATGCTAAATACTCAGTAGACCGTTTGGGGTATTTTGCACATGCTCAAAATGTATACCCACACAAGGGAAATAAAAAAAAATCCCAATTACTTTACATATGAGCTATATAATTGGATCAGAGATAAACTACGACCATGAATTAAAACAAGGCTTTCTGTATGGGTTAGGGACTTCTCAGAAATAGAGGAATTTGACCCAATAGTGGGGGGTATGAATCGTACTAGAAAAATAATTATATCTGAGGAATGGAGGAAGGTGCAATGTAAGATTATGCATAGGGCCTATTATGCTTTTGATATTAAATACAAAGGGATCGAGATATCTTAAAATAAGTGCCCGAAATGCTCCCAGGAGAGGACGGATTTGAAATATTGTCTTGGTGACTATGTGGTCATCTCTGATTTCTGGGACAGAGTTCTGCAATACAAACAAGACTTAACTGAGGTAAATACAGAAAAAGAGCTTGTGTGATATTTGCAATATGGATATAGATTTATGGAGGGTAAGAACATTACAATGGTAGCGGAAATAATTGTGCTCTCAGCAAGAAAATCTGTAATGTTGAAGTGGATTAAACCTGAACCCTCACTTTAGACACCGTTAAATATTACCTGACAAGATTAATGATCTTCAACAAAAAGCAGGCAGAGACAAATAAAGAGCTGAAAACGGAGAAACTCTTTAAAAAATGGGAACTGTTTATTGACACAATGCCACAACAGGATTTAGATTCGATCGAACAAGCATTTGAACACACAACTTTCAGCCTCCTGAGACAAATCTCAAATGGACATAGATAAAAGTAAGCTTAGAGTTCTGCAAGATGTAAAGGATGGGTTGGAGGGATAAGAAACTTCAAATACGATCTATAAGGATTTTGGAGATTGGGTGGGAGGCGAAACAAATTGGATTTAAAACTAGTCAAGTCAAATAATATACTATGTATGGAAAAAGCATGTGTATGATGCCATAATGATATATTTGCTTTTTGTAATGTATTTCATTTTTATTGTTTGTATATTAATTTGGATGCTTCATGTCCACAATAATGTTTGTAAAATGTAATAAAAATATCAATGAGAAAAAAAAAGAATTGTGAAGCCACACACCTACACACACCTACACGCATACATACACAACTACACACACATACACACACATACATACATACATACATACATATATATATATATATACCTACAAACGCATGTGGGCACACCTGCACACTTTTCACATCTTGTTGGTACCTGAGCGTACTCCACAACACTTTCAAATTGGACTTGACTTGTAGAATGTACAAAATCGACTCCAAAGTATAATATAAAGAAGTAAGATTTACAGAGAAAAACAGATTCATCTCAGTTGCTTAATTATTCAATCCATTTACTTCTGCAGCCCTAAATAAGCTCGGGTGGAAATGAATTGTTTGAAAGGTCCCAAAATGGGAGATATTATTTCAGCCTGTGTGTAATCAAAGTGGTTTAACTTGTAGATCATTTCCCTCCAATATATAAAGACTTTCAAGCTGCAACTCCCATGGTGATCAAACAAAGCAATCATGTAGACCAATGAGCTTTTGAAACAAGTCAGGGGATGAAGTGATAGAGAGGCACAGAGTAGGAGAAGGGTACAAGAAAATTTCTAAGGTGCTGATTAAAAAAGCAAAATGTGTGGTGCTCTAAACAAAGCCTATATCCAAAAAATCACATGACTTGATTGAAGCATCCTGGCATAATACCCCCCCAATGGAGGAAATGGGATGTACCCCAGACCGTATAGATAACAGCTCCAGATATAACTCCAATGTGTGACCGACTAGTGGACTAGGATCCCCACAAGCACTGTAGTAAGGGACCTCACATTGTTGTGATCCAACATATAGCATCGGAATGGAGAATGTCCAGATAAAGAAAATGATAACTCACTCAGAGTAGGCTTGTCATCCTTGTCATCACTGCAGGTGTGTCTTCCTCCACTGATGGGGGGTGTGCATCCGTTTTTTCAATGGTCCTAGATATGTGTAGATAAGAAAAAGCAGGCACCAGCAACACAGGATCATCAAAAAACTGAGGAAATCAATAGAGAGCTAGTTCCCATAAAAAAGTAGTTTAATGGATTCTACAAAAGAATTATAGCAGCATTATGGGGTACAGATCCCCCCCACCAACGCGTTTCGAGCGCAAGCTCTTTTTCAAGGTGACTTCAGGTACTCACCTTGCCGTTTTTGTAGTCCCCAGAAGCGCGCCAAACTCCATTGCCGGTCACTTCCTGAATCTCTCAGGAACGACGTCGGCGTGATGACGTCAGCGCGCGACAGGGGGAGTACAAAAAAAACCATACAAAACTGGACAACTTTATTAACAATGTTAAACAGACATTTCTAATGTTAAAAAATAGCAACGAAAGTACCAGGCATGTCTCATATTGCGTCAGAGACCCAATAAACAATTACAAAAATGCATTTTTATTTTGCTATTTCTTTTTATTTTTATCTTTCTCCATTTTTGTAATTGTTTATTGGGTCTCTGACGCAATATGAGACATGCCTGGTACTTTCGTTGCTATTTTTTAACATTAGAAATGTCTGTTTAACATTGTTAATAAAGTTGTCCAGTTTTGTATGTTTTTTTTTTGTACTCCCCCTGTCGCGCGCTGACGTCATCACGCCGACGTCGTTCCTGAGAGATTCAGGAAGTGACCGGCAATGGAGTTTGGCGCGCTTCTGGGGACTACAAAAACGGCAAGGTGAGTACCTGAAGTCACCTTGAAAAAGAGCTTGCGCTCGAAACGCGTTGGTGGGGGGGATCTGTACCCCATAATGCTGCTATAATTCTTTTGTAGAATCCATTAAACTACTTTTTTATGGGAACTAGCTCTCTATTGATTTCCTCAGTTTTTTGATGATCCTGTGTTGCTGGTGCCTGCTTTTTCTTATCTACACATATTAAGGTGCTGATTATCCTTCTCAGCACAGTGAAGTCCATCATTAAAACATTGAAGATGCATCATACTACTCTGATCAGGTCGGCCTCCCAAACTGAGCAGCCGGGCAAGCAGGAAACTAGTTTGGGATGTCACTCTGAAACCAATTATGACCTTGCGAGATCAGCAAAGTTCTCTGTCTGAGATGGGAGTCAGTGTTCACACATCAACAATAAGCTGGTCCCTACACAAAGCTCGACCTTTATGGATGGGTGGCAAGAAAGAAGACATTACTGAAAAAGACTCCTCTTTAATCTCGCATGTAGTTTGCAAAAAATCATATAGATGATACAACTGACATGTTGAAAAAAACTTTTGCGAATTGACGAGCCCAACTGTGCACATCAACCAGTCAACATCGTCCCAACTCCCAAGTATGGTTGTGCCACCATCATGTTATGGGGATACTTCTCTTCTGCAGGGGCTGGCAAGCTTGTCAGAATTAAAGGGAGAATGGATGGTGTGAAGTATAGGCGAATCCTTTTTGAAAACCTGTTTGTCAGCCAAAACTCTGAAACTGAGGAGGAAATTCACGTTTCAGCAGGACAAGGACTCGAAACACACAGCTAAAGCCACACTGTAGTGGTTGAATTCAAGTCAGGAATTTGACTGGGCCACTCAAGAAAATTAATTCTCCTCTTGTTCAATCGATCATTTATGGCGAGACTTATCAAAACTAGATCAATTTTCCAATGAAGAATGGGCAAAAATATCACCATCCTGCTGTGCAAAGCTAGTAGAGACCTATCCAAAAAGACTCATAGCAGTAATTGCTGCAAAAGGTACGAACTTCAGGGGCTATATACTTCTGCAACCAGTAAATTTAATTTTGCACATTTTCTTTGCTGACATTTAACATTTGCTGACATTTACTTATGCATCGCTAGGTACACCAATAAGTTACTGTGAGTAAAATAGTGCCAAAAACCCTCTACTGTACACTAATGATGAGCACAGTCCCATGTCTCGGACAGGTTTCAAACTTGCCTTACTCAATAATCGCACAACACGTAGTGCTTCCACTGCAGCCAGGGATTCTGGATAATGATATATATGCATACTAGACTAATTTCAATCCTCCTGGCACTGTAACTTCTGTAGGCTGGATGAATCTGTAAAGTACCTTTTGGGTCACAATTCTATCTCCTTGGCGTTTTAAATTGCTTTGCTAAATATGTCCATGTTGTACAAACCATGTAATAATGAAGATTCATCAAATAAAGTTTCAACTACTTTCTTTGTTTTATTTGGGACAACTTAAGTGGCTTACACTAAAAGCATTATCCGTATATAAAGAACTTGAGATCTTTGCACTCCTCCACTAATGAGCACCTTCACCATTCAAAATCCAAAGTCCCAAAATATTGTGCACTACAATAGCTTGCACACTCGGTCTCTCCACTCCTAAAAAAAGACATGACTGGGAAGCTTTTAAATTGTGGTATAATTAGACCTCCTTTGTCTGCTTTGTGCATAGAACACTTGTGCTCTGTGGGCAGGATTAGAATAGTTACAATGCAAGTTGAAGATATGCAGGAAATGAGATAATTCCACTTTCCAGTATATCAAAGCTCTTTTTGTATAATTTCTGAGCTCCAGCCCATAAAACCCACCAACCCTAACAAACTTTAAAGCATTAGTCCCCTTTACTCTCCACAAAAAAAAAATCATGTTCCTTCCTTTGTACCACAAAGTCCTTTTGCTGCTCTCTTTAGCAATGCACCCTTTCAACTTAATGTGGTACATTTTGATGATATAATTTCCAGCAAAATTGCCTCAAGGCAATTAAAATGGCAGCTACCATCCAAACACATTAACACAGCAGTTGCCATTTTAGCGGCTAATGCCAGTGAAATAAACAGGTGAAAAATCCAGAATCTTTTTTTTTTCGTAATACAAAGTAACCGTTTACATTATTGCTTTATTGCTGAGTAAAAAGGGGATTTTTTTTACAGCATTGATTCTTACGACTTGGCTTAAAAGATCTTTTATTTTTATTTTTCTAATTTGCTACCTTTTTTCAATTTTTTCCCTCTAACTGAAAAGATTACACAAGCGCTCCTCAAATTAAAACTAAATGGCCAATGTGGACCTAACCTACTGCAATCAAAGTTTCTACGACTCAGTGCCCCAGCCATTGCCATACCGCTTCCCTATTTATTTATTTATAAAATATTTTACCAGGAAGTAATACATTGAGAGTTACCTCTCGTTTTCAAGTATGTCCCTAATCAACTCTATCTTGTCTACAGGCCATATCCCAAAGACCTCGAAAACTGCCAGAGTTGTCCCAATCTTCAAAAAGTGGGGACAAAAACACTCTCAAACTACAGTCTGTGGAAAGGAACCTCCTATGGCGCTGAGGAGTGAATGGAAGTGAAATCTTGTGCAAAAGTTCTTGTCTTGTGCGGACATGAGTAGGACATGCGCAATGGTTAAATGGTCTTTAACATCAGAAGACACCGCTCGCCGTGGGGTGAAACAGCCAGTTGATGCGGGAGGATCGCCTTCAATGCTCGTAGTCTCCTTGCCAACAGAGTCCGGTCGATCGGCTCCACCGCTGACATCACCGCCTGGATAGCACTGCTACGGTGTCCCTGAGAGGCCAAAAAACCTTCCAACGGGATCCCTGACGAAGAAACCCATCAATAGGAGTTTCGAAACGCGTTGGAAGGTTTTTTGGCCTCTCAGTGACACCGTAGCAGTGCTATCCAGGCGGTGACGTCAGCGGTGGAGCCGATCGACCGGACTCTGTTGGCAAGGGGACTATGAGCATCGAAGGCGATCCTCCCGCATCAACTGGCTGTTTCACCCCACGGCGAGCGGTGTCTTCTGATAAAGACCATTTAACCATTGCGCATGTCCTACTCATGTCCGCACAAGACAAGAACTTTTGCACAAGATTTCACTTCCATTCACTCCTCAGCATCATAGGAGGTTCCTTTCCACAGACTTCTTATCTGGTTGGGAGATACCAGATTAACCTTCCAGGCAGCTAAAGGACTACCTTCATCGAACTCTGTATCACAGGTTTTATTTTGTATATCACTGTATTTTGTTTGTATGAGCGCTATTTACACTTATTATTTCACCACTCTCAAACTACAGACCAATCTCTCTTCTCCCAATACTATCCAAAGTCATGGAAAAATGTGTTCACTTCCAACTAAGCGATTACTACACCAAGACAAATTTCCTTGGCCACCTCCAATCTGGCTTTCACCCAAACACTCCACAGTAACTACCCTCTTAAAAGTTTTCAATGAGATTCAGTGTGGAATGGAACCGGGGCAACTTACTGGTGCAATATTTCTAGATTTTGCAAAGGCGTTTGATACTGTTGATCATGTTATCTTGTTAAACATGCTGCAGTGCTCTAGAATAGGTGAACACGCTTTAAACTGGTTTAACTCCTACCTGTCGGGTACATTCCAATATGTAAGGAAGAAAAAACAGACAAGCACAGCTTTCGTAAAAAAGTGTCATAAAACACAGATAATAATATAGCTCGCTCACATGTGAGTTAACACCGGCGGGTGTGGGGTAGCGTGGGCATGTAAACTGGCAGATCACAGCGATACAAGCTGACAGTCCAGGCAGGTCTTCGTGCGGCTATCTGTCCGGTCCCTGCGTCTTGCACTCAGTCCCGGAAGCAAGGAGGTGCTGTCTCGCGAGATTTCGCCTGCACTGTCCTGCAGTTCTCATCGTAATGGCCTCATCGTATGGTAGCAAAGCGGAGTTACACTCAGCGTGTCATCCACCTCGAGCGGCAGCCGTCAGAGCCGTGAGTAATCAGTGCTGTAGGAGAACTGCAGGACTGCTTGTTTGAGACTTGGCGCCAAAATCACAGTGCAGGCGAAATCTCGCGAGACAGCACCTCCTTGCTTCCGGGACTGAGTGCAAGAAGCAGGGACTGGAGGAATAGCCGCGCGGAGACCTACCTGGCTTACATCGACAAAGATCTGCTGGTTTTCATGCCCACGCTACACCACACCCGCCGGTGTTAACTCACATGTGCATGAGCTATATGAATTTTTTCTGTGTTATATTACATTTTCTTACGAAAGCTGTGCTTGTCTGGTTTTATTCCCTGCTGTATTCTAAGTTATTCTCGCTTCTCCCCCCACCCCCTCCCCACAAGGGGAACGCTGGGCATTGGATCACCTACCTTGATTCATACTATTACATACGCTTTAAGTATACAATTTTTTTTTAGTTGGGCACAGTTCTTTTGTTTGACATTCAATATGTGTATCTCAGGCTCTAACGCCAAACCCCTTGGATGTCACCTGTGATGTACCGCAAAACTCTGTTCTTGGGCCCCTACTCTTTTCCGTCTTCATTAATGATCTGCCCACAGCTTGTAAGGGAGCTTCAATGCACATGTATGCGGATTACACAATCTTATATGCACTCGGCCCTAACCTCTCTGACCTTCAACATGTACTTCAATCTGACTTTTCAAGACTTGTCAATTGGATTTCCCAAAACACACATTTTAAACACTGATAAAGCTATAACAATGCTATTTGGGACTAAGGCTAAATTTCTGACGCTACGAATGAGGGCTACAGATCAGAACCATCTGTAACACCATTCTAGCCCCTGTAACTAGTTTTAAGTATCTGGCCACATGGTTTGACTCCCATTTAACATTTGGGTTGCACATTGATACCCTGACATCTAAACCTATGCCAAACTAGGTGTACTTTACAGGAACAAATCTCCCTAAGTCAACTGGTCAGAAAGTGCATTACACAGCAGATGCCAATGTCAATTATAGACTGAGGACATAGCATATGGTAGAGCACCCCAAACTCACCTTGGCAAACGGGACATCCTATACAACTCAATATGCCGCTTTGTCCTACAACGTAACTACAACACACATCACAACAAAATGCTCCAAGAACTAGATTGGCCATCACTTGAGTCTAGTTACAAAGTACATTTTTCCTCTCTTGCTTTCAAATACTTTGAATGCTTTCTGTGCAAGCTATCCGCCTATCTGAACAAGCTCTATTTTCAAAAGACAAATTGTTTTTTTCTCCCCCTAACGTTGCCTCTGTCACAAAGATGAGCCCCCACCTTTTTTGGGTGTGTCCTTAACGCCCATTCATCCAGCTCCTGTGACATTTATTATGGCAAAATTAGTTTTAAACTCAAAATAGCTCACAGTATAAAAAATATACAGTATACAGAGTATAAAAGTCAGTGTCTTTACTCACTGAGACACTCCTCAAATATATCACTGTTGCATGTTTTTTCAAGACAATTAGGGTAGTGTTTTTCTCTGTGAGCCCTTCATGACAAAAACCCTGCCATGCTTATTTCAATTATTTCTAAAGATGATACAAGCAAGCACAACACTGTTGGGTTTGCATGTTTGTAAAATGTATTTACCATCTGGGAACAGTGAGAATATGAATCTCTGAAGAGGAAAATATACATAAGTATAGCCTTCTATTTAATTTCTGTACTTTACCACCTAAATGCTATCCATGAAACACTTAATCAATGTACACAGTATAATGAATCCTACAAGATTTGTTTTGCCAAACATGATTTAATCAATTCCATTAATGTGAATAATATACATCTAAAAAAAAAATACAAAATCACCTACAATTACATTCATCACCTCTTTCTGAATTTTGCCTGGAAGACAATGTTTCATTGATTGGGTTCACCAGAATTACCTAGGACTCCACTCTGAGATAACATCTGGAAAACACTGTTGCATGATTTTGTGGTTTGAGTCTCTTCTCCATGAAAAGAGCCTCATTTTATTTTATGAAATACAGTAGTCTTTATATTTAAGCACCAACAGTCGGCCAGACTTGATGGAGTAAATTTGCCACTCTAGTTTTCGTTAAGAACATGTTTGTTGTTCAGGTTTAATGAGTAGTCCCTTGTTTTTGAGCAAGTGCGTTTCTTTTTTTTCTTTCATCGCTGACCAATAATTGCTGCTAATAATATTCTTCTTTTTTCTTTTCTTACAGAAAGGAGCTTGAAAGCATCAAAGGTAAAGGTTGTCACTTTCATGTATTCCATGCTAAGGTGCTGTGTATTTTATAGCCAGATTGATTGAGCTGGACCGAACTTGGATTTGGGTGCTTAATGTAGATGTTCTAGCAACACACTAACCATGTCCTGTAAAAATATAAATCTTTAGTGCCAGGGAATGTTTATAAATGATTTAAAAGTATAGTTGGGGAACTACTTTTAAAGCAGTGATACCTTCTACTCGTCTTTTTTATTATTAATTTTAAATCATATTCTGAATTGTGCGGTTTTTCTGAGCAGACCAGATCTTGAAGGTATGTATCTGTAAATATTTTTGGATCTGTGACATTCCCATAACTTAAAATCACATGGGACCTTGCTGTTTGCTAAATGGGTAAAAAAAAAAATTGCTGATTTTAAGAACTTTTTTTTCCCTGCCATCCTCATTCTTTATAATATATGACAAATATGTCCATTGTCCTGTTAATCTATATATTATATCCAAGTAGCCATTTGTTGGGGCCTTTCTCCACTTCAGCTAAATCCCAAGCTTTCACTTGTAACCATACGATCCAAAGCAAAGCAAGTGTGTGCAGCGCACAGCATGAGAGAGGCAGGTCTGACAAGAAATAATTACTTTATTGGGAACACATAAAATCGAGGACAGGAGCCCTTCTACGCGTTTCGTGCAGGCTATGCACTTTATCAAGAAGTCCAGGAAAAACAAGCATCCCACTCTGACAGTGTGAGAGGGGAAGAGACCACAGGGATTGCTGCTGCTATACAGTTCTGCAGCAGTGTATTTGTACTGCACCCGAAGAGCATCTAAAACGGCACCCTTCAAATTGTTCGATATAGCCTTCGTACCACGGGAGCCATCAAAATTCCCTTTTTGGGCCAAGTCCGCATAAAGCTTGAAAGATCACGAGGACTTTGTGCAGGACCGGCTTGTACTGTGACATTAAAAAATAGAGTCACGCGTGATCAGACCATCTTTGTGCAGATATATGTGAGGGATTTGTTCACTTAACCACTTTCACACCACTTTCACAGGGTTAATCTTAGTATAAGTTCATTGTGTGCTAGCACTCTATTGCGCTTTATATTTTTCCACTAACACTTTGTACACGATATTCTAGATATCGTTTATTTAAAGCTGCACAGAGAAGCTTATTTTGTTTTAGTTTTGCGCTTCTCTATATCACTTATTACCAAAAAAAGATTGTAAGCACGGGGCAGGGGCCTGTGCCTGCACATATGTCTCTGTAACACGCAACGTAAAACTAGCAGCGCTATACAAGAACATGCTAAAAAAAAATTGTGGGATGTAAGTTTTAAGAAGGTTTTTTTTTTTTTGGTTTTTTTGACACTGTGCTTTTTAAATGTTGATAATTTTGTTATAAAATGTAATTTTATTACATTCGAGATGGGGCAATCTATCTAGTTTAACAGCATTTGGTGGAGTGATTTATACTGCATTGTGGTGGAATTATCGTTTCTCTGAAATCTCATCACTAGTTGCACCTGTACATTGCTTATGCTATATTAGTCTGTACATTGCTTATGCTATATTAGTGCTTCAAAAACAGGAGTGAAGAGGTTCCTTTATCTTAATAATGAGGGAAGACCGTATACTGTGAGCATTCAATGATTAAACACAGTTTGCTTTGTTATTAATTAATTAGGTTGTGTTCTTGATGTTTATTTTTGCCTACCAGACAAACAGATATTTGCTTGAATCAATGAAACAATCCATAGTTGTAGCAACAGAAGCCACAAAGCATGTAATACTAGTCAATTTAACCAAACAGCCAAGCTTAATCCACCAACTTCAACATTAATCCCTTTCGGGTTTTGAAAGCTTGCAAAGCATTGCAATGTGCTTTACCGCCTCCAGCAGTGATTGATTTCTGTTTGTTTCTGCAAGGTTAGCCAAATAAATCCAATTCCCAAAAGCATGAGATTCTGAGGCATAATTTAAACACATAAATTGCAATAAACACTGCTACAACAAAGATTGACACCATGAGCTGAAGACACATAGGGGGAGATTACATAGTGTGTTGTGCACAGTCTATCTAAACACATTTTGCAGTTAATTTATAAGTACTGTATATGTTTTACACTCTTAATAGTAGTGTTTTTTTCCCCCTGCAATTTCCTTTTAAACCTGCTCATCACTGTAATGACCTCGTCACTTGAAGGGGTATTGTAGGTTTTTTTTTGTTTGTTTCATCTTATTTATTAAAGACACGTTCCACCATTAAAAACAAAGGACATAAATCAATAGAATAGTTTTACCTGAATATGTGGGCCTTGTTCAGCCATGGGCTCTAGTAGTACATTATTTATGCATCGTGTGTAAGTTATATCACCAACTTCAAGATTGTTCTCTCCTGATGCCATTAGATTTTCTCCACTGTATTGATACCTAATGAAGAACCCAGAGAGGATTGAAAGGTTGTAACTTATCAACTATCTGTTGGTCCAATAAAAGGCATCATACCACTTACAACTTCTCCCTCCACTCTACTGTTGTTAAGGGGGAAAAAAATAAGTGACAATGTAAATCTATACTACCCTAATTCGGAAGCCTCCTAAAGTATGCTTGCATCTCTGATCTTTCAGGAGATCCCCGGTTCTGCTGCTAGGCTCCTACAAGTAACCAGAATGACCGAGGGGGTTAACTTGGCACCAGTCAATCAGGAACACAAATGTGTGTTGTAGGGATGTTTTTCTTTGGTTCACTAGCTTAGATGTTGATGGTAAACTCGTACTGTCTCCCTGGGAGGCTATTGTCCTCCCGAGGAAATGGTGTGGCAACAGGGGGCTCTACCAGGGGTAAAATGGGATTGAGATCATGCACCAGGAGACACCCTCTCCCTGCTCTGAATACTAGGAGAAAATAAACCATTGTTGGCATCCAGTCAACTGCCTTTTTTTTTAACTTCATGGAGTGTTCTTGTTAAGTGGAGAAAAAGTGTTACCCTGTGGCGCCTCTGCTAGACTTAATATAATAAAAATGTGACACAATAAAATGTGTAACAAATACAACCGTATAGATCACAAGTTGTCTTTTTTAAATGTCCCAATTAGTCCAATAATGGTAGATGGTTCCGAATGGAATTCAGTGTATGGGATGCAGCACATGCAAAAGAGAAAAACGGCAAACATAGTGTAATATACTGCAGGTGTAAATGGCAAAATGCTATGAGGTTATAGGAATGGTAAGTTCCTTAGCGGTAAAGAATAGTCGACAAAGCAAGATATAAAAAAAAGGTACATTTAATATATAATAATGAACATAAAAAATCGGCTCCACTTCTCACACTGGCAAAGAAAAATTGGAATCCTACTTACTAGACATAAGTAGGTTTTACGCATTGAATGCTGTATAATCACAGGGAATTGCCTTTTATCACGAGCGACCGCCCCTGGAATCCTAATGGTATGTCCTCCAGACCCGCTGGTGCGCGTGGATCCTCCGGGGGTCGATAAGCTGTTTACTCGGCTTCTTCTCCCTTCTACTCGTCTCGGAGTGTCAGCTGTCCTGGACGCTTGCTCGCTCTCTCGCGAGAGCCGATAGTAAGAATAGGCCAGTTCCTGGTATGCTGCAGTTGGTCCTGAGTCACTCTATGAGGAGTGAGTGCACGGAGGTGCTACTCCGTTCGCATGTGTGAGAATATGGCAAACTCCACCCTACGCGTTTCACAGATCCTTCCACTTCGTCAGGGGTGTATGGGAGTTAGATCCGGTCAGTGCTTTAAATAGTCCCATCATATACTCGCATTAAAGCAAAACATGTGATATAATTTGGTATTTAAAAACGCGTTTTTCTATACTTATTAATTCGCTTCCTAAACCTCTATCAGCTACATTGTTCATTAAAACGTGTTTGGCATATTTCCGCCTTTTTGGTCCCCTTTTCTTGTGTGTGCGCTGGGAACATTTGTTTTTCTTTGAATTATTGTGTGAGAGGAAATAGGGTCCTCTCAGTTCCACATTGCACCGCTTTTTTTATCCCATTATATGCTCCTTTTGTGTGCTGTCTATCTTTAATTATTTTGTGCCAGAAAGGATTATGGCCAATCATAGCCTTAAAACAAAGGATTCTAGGTGTTACTCACCCAAAAACGAACAATACTGAAATCAACATTTAGTCCTTTTGGGACCATTGTTTGTAACTCATAGATCCAAAAAAGATCTCTCTCGTGTTGGATCACCACCCCTCCAGTTACACGTTGAAACTTCTATTGCCAAACACGCAAGTCCCTGAGGGTTTTTGTTGTGATGTAACAGAATATGGTGGGAAACGTGTGTGTGTGTGTGTGTGTGTGTGTGTGTATACTCTTATAGCCTTCTTTTTATTGGGCTAGTAGTCATCCCCACGTGGGGCACTCCAGCAAATAGATGACAAATATGCTGGTACATCGAAGGGTAGTTTTTAATAATGTAAACACGGGTTATGTTACATTTCATTTGAAACTCATACTGCTGATACTATATTTGCAAGCCATTCATTTAGTACAACTAATGTAACCTTTACTGTTCAAGACACTTATTGTTCCACTTTGAGATATTGGGCAGCTTGGTGATAATTTTAAGTTAGCTGCTTTTGTAAATATATTAAGTGCCATTGCTATTCTTGAAAAACCCTTTCAGTGGCGTATTAACAATTATTGATGAACGTAGGTGATATGCTTGAGCATAATAGCGGCTGTAAATGCGAATAATACTCTTATGTAGGTTTAGAATTACTCATAGGAATTTGAATCTCCTATTTTTTGTGTTGGGGTAAAGTCACCCAATATAAACAGTACTTACACATTTCTTTTTTGTTTTTATAATTTATTAGAGTGCTGTTGAAGTGTGACCAAAAAGCTAAAAGATCAACACACATCCAAATTCACTACAATATAAAATTTCCATTAACATATCATATTCTGTCATGCTACATAAAAGGCTGCACGTCTTACACTATTTATAATATTTCATTTTAATTCGGGGTTTAATGACATATTTTGGCCAAGGTGTCAGCTTGCCCACCTTGCTAATGTAACCCCATTTCAGGCAAACACTAACTTCTAATTTAAAGAGGCAATCCACGACAGTTTATTTATTTTTTCAGTACAGGACTGAAGCAAGGAGTCTCTGGAGCTGAACTCCATTCATTTCATTACCCATTAATACTTCCCACCGTAGTGGATGCCGGTAGCAATTCCAGAGTTCACATTATGGCCGCTTTTCAAAGGTCACAGGCCCTGCGGGCCAATACGAAGCTATGACATCCGGTGTGGCTTCCTATTGGCCCATGTTACCGGGGGCTTTAAATAGCAGAAAACTGCAGAGCGATACCGGCACCCTCTTCGGAGGCAAGTATCTCTGGAAGCAAGGGGTCCCAGGAGCTGAAATTAATGTATTCAATTAATTCAGCTCTGGAGACCCCCTGTTTCAATCTAGTATTAAAAAATGAGGGGGGGGAAAATGAGGGGGAAAAAAAAATCAGGGAAAATAAAGTTATTTTTTAACTTGTCCTTTAAGCTGAATTCATCCTGCTACTCCATTTCATTTTCATGGAGGAAGATTCTCTGACTTGCAAACTGAAATGTTTTTATAACTTGCAGATCACCTAGGAATAGATGGGTGGGGAGCTAAAAACCCACCATGCCCCGGTTAACCCGCATTTAGGTAATCTGGTAATGACAAAGTATACAAAACATTTCAATGTAATAATCAGGTGGTCTTCCGCCATGAAAATGAAAGCGAGAAGCAGGAAATGTATTAGAAATAGTTGAACATGTGCAGGCTTTTATGCAGCATGAGATAATAAAATTTATGCGGTTGGGTTTCGGTGAATATTGATGTTAATTGATTTTTGCTTTCAGGAATTTTCATGTCTAACAAGTGAACATCTTCTGTTATTATTTTCTGTTTACAAACTTGTTTTTTTATTGCGAAATTAAATGTAATATATTGACTTTAAATGGATTTTCCTTGTTTGTAAACATCGGTTGCTAGTGCAGTACGACCATTAACGGTGTCCACTAGACCTACTGTAAATGTGTAGCTGCGGTTTTTAAGTGGACCATTGAAAGCCTAAAGCATTCCTTACATATCAGGGACACTCTGTCAGGTCTTGTTACTTCTTTGTTTTTGTTTGACACTAGAGACATATATATTTTTTTAAAGTAAGTGGACAGTGGCCAATTATTTAGTAAAAATAGGTTACTTCCTTTTTGTTTTACCCTTGGAGCACGTGTATGTTGTGCATGACTTTTTCTGTTAATTGGAAAGACAACATGATTATTTGACGATTGTACAGCAGAGAAAGTTGGGGCTCCTGCATTAGTTTAGAAGAACTGTGTGTTTTTTTTCCTTTGGCATCCAGGATGAGTCTCCGCAGCTAAAAGCAACAGCAAAAAAAGCAGTTGCCTGTGAAATATTTCACACTAGTGTTGGCCGTGGAGAAATGTAGATTAGTTGTAGGTTGTGATAACTTTTGAGACCAGCATATTGTACACTTCAATACAGGGTCTCCAAGCTATGGGTGTGGGGAGGGATACTGGGTTTGGGCCAGGGGGAGGCAGAATAGCTATGGGCCTGGGAGGATAGG
Organism: Ascaphus truei; assembly: GCF_040206685.1. Lineage (NCBI taxonomy): Eukaryota > Metazoa > Chordata > Amphibia > Anura > Ascaphidae > Ascaphus > Ascaphus truei. The sequence continues at coordinate 183,380,192 of NC_134484.1, forward strand.
TATGGGACTGGTAAAATTAGTTTAGTTATCTTTCAAGAAAAGGCTGGACGTCTTTTAGAAAGGAATATCTATTATCTTCCATTAGTGTGTCCCTGAGTAATAAATTCCACATTTTAACTGCCCTTACTGTAAAGAACCCCTTCCTTTGTTGCTGGTGAGATCGCCTTTCCTCCAACCTTCAGGGATGACCCAGTGTCCTTTCTACTGCCCTTGGGATGAATAGTTCTTTTAAAGTTCATTGATTGACCCTCAATATACTTGTATACAATTATCATATCCCCTCTTAGATGCCTCTCTTCTAAAGTAAACAAATCTAATAATCAGTTTATCCATCCTCTTTATTAATTTGGTGGCTCTTCTCTGCACATTCTCTAGTTTCATAATTACTTTTTTTTTATGGAGTGATGCTGAAAACTGTAACCCACATTCAAGGTGGTCTGACTAACTATTTAAACAGTGGCATAATTATGCTTTCTTCCCTTCCACCCATACCCCTTTTAATGCAAGATATGATCTTGTTTGCCTTTGCAGCTACCACCTGACATTGGTCACTATTGCTAAGCCTGCTGTCTACATGCACTTCTTAATCCTTATCCATCAAAGATTTACCTAATGTTTCCCCATTTAACTTGTAAATAGTTTTTTTTTTGTTTTCCCAAATGCATAACCTTACATTTATCTCTATTAAACCTAATCTACCATTTACCTGCCCAAGTTTCCAGTTTATCCAAGTCCTTCTGTAAAGCTATTACATCCTGCTCTAATTTTAGTGCTTTACACAATTTAGTGACGGAAGCTAAGATGGAGACTTTATGCCAATATTAAGGTCATTTATAAACCAGTTAACAAGCAGTGCTCTCAGTACCGAACCTTGAGGTACTTCACTTACAACTTTAGCCCAACCCTTGTCTTTCCTTCAACCAGTTTTCACGCCAGGTGTAAATATTTTTACCAAGACCAATGGCCTTTATTTTGTACACTAAGCTCTTGTATGGAACTGTATCAAAAGCCTTTACAAAATCTAATTAGACCCTGCATTACCCTTGTCTAAATTCCTACTTGCCTGCTTAAAGAAATCTCAGATATTTGGTGGTTTATAGCAGCGGTGCGCAAACTGGGGGGCGCGAGACTGTCAGCGGGGGGGGCACGGGGTGTACAGAGGCCCCGCGCGCTTCCCGAAGGCACTTAAATTAAGTGCCGGGGGAGCTGCAGGGCCTCTGTAAACCTGAAAAATAATGGCTGTTCATAAATACTGCACTTATGGGTGCCCGCACTTAACACTCACAGGGAAGTATATCATCTTAGTTACTTAACTGTTATGGGACCTGGCCTGGCCCCTTTTGTTGCTTCTGAATAATCTGCATTACCCTGGTTACACTTGGCCTATTATGGGTACCCTGGCTGGTCCTTTACAATCACCAACAGTAACTTTTGGCCTGTTTGGGAACTGCTATTTCCATACAGACATAGACGAATATTACTGCGGATCCGTGGTTAAAGCGGATCGGCTGACACCCGGGAACCCTCTTTTTTTGAGGCCCTCTGTGGCATTCAGTTTTCTTATGATTGGGACATGCTGGACTCCCTTGGCCTTTTGGGATCCTAACTTAAAGGGCACTGCCCCTCTCTACAACATAATAAATAAAGATGGGCTGGTCTCCATCTCCTCTCCCCATTTATATTTTATATGTGCTCCCCTAGTAGGTGGTTAATCGTTACATTTACTTTTGTCCTTTTGCATCAGTGGGACAATCTTCTTATTGTAGAAATACATTAATATATTTAGCAATTAAAAATGCAGTTCTACTTAATTGTTTGGGGGTGGATTTACTCCACACTCCAGTCAGCTGCATAATACCAGTGTGCTGGTGAATACTGTTCCACTCCTCTTACACTTTGAGCTAGTGGTTGGCTCTGGTGAGAAGAGAGACCGTACTTACTAGTTTTCTGTCATTAAGCAAATGATGGATTGAGAAGAAGCTACGATCGATGCCAGTAACATCTCTGCACTGGGGAAAGCGTGCTGTTAGGATGGCCAGCGGTTAGAGACCGCAGGTGAAGCCCCTGTGCCCCCTGTTTCCCACCAATATTTAAAGGCAATACAAGCAATTCCTCTATGGTCAGGTTGAAATTATTCTGGACTAGATGTTTTCAAGGCATTGTTTCAACTCCTGATACGACTCATGGGGGCATATGTACCAAGGCAGAAGTGGTGCATTATATGTATCCAAAGAACAAAATCCCACTGAAAACAATGATTTGCTAATGCCAATTATAGACTAATGGGACATAGTATGGTGCAGCACACCAAACTCACCTTGGCAAACTAGACAATCTGCAATTCAATATACCGCTTTGTCATCCAATGTAACTACAACACACATCACTGAGAAATGCTCAAAGAGCTAGATTGGTCATCACTGGTGCGAGGCGCAAAGTTAATCTCTCGTCTTCAAATACTTCTTGGGCAAGCTCCCCCTCGTATATGAACAAGCTGCTCACCCCTGCCACACACAGCACGTATCACCGGAGATCTGACTCCAAGGGACATTTCATGGTCCCATGGTTAAACAAAGTATTTGGCTGCTCCTTCTCTTACCGTGCACCCCACAGCCTACCTGAGACTCTCAAAACCACCACCAGTCTAAGTTCTTTAAAAACTAAAGTTGTCTTACATTTTCATGTGGTCTGTAACGATTACATACACTGATAACTTATTTAATCTTTAACTGGTAATGCAATGTCTTCATATTTAATGTACAGTATAACCCTTTTCACCTAATTAATGCAATATCTTTATATATAATGTATAACCGTGTTCACCTAATGTACCCAAGTATTTGTAACCATGTATCTGTCATTATAACTCTGTGCCCAGGACATACTTTAAAACGAAAGGTAACTCTCAATGTATTACTTACTGGTAAAACATTTTATAACTAAATAAAGCTGGAAGATGCGTAATGCTAGTAAAATGATCGAAACATAACAGCATTGTGTATAAATCCGTGTAACACCTTTTAACTTGTATATTAATGACCCTTGAGGTGGCATAGAGAGCAAAGTCTCCATCTTTGCTGATGACACTAAATTATATAAAATAGTAGAATCGGAGCAGGATGTAATTTCTCTCTAGCACGAATTGGATAGACTGGAAACTTGGGCAGGTAAATGGCAGATGAGGTTTAATACAGATAAATGTAAGGTTATGCATTTGGGAAATAAGAATAAATAGCAACTTACAAATTAAATGGAGATATATTGGGGGAATCCTTGAGGGAGAAGGATTTAGGAGTGCTTGTAGACAGCAGGCTTAGCAATAGTGCCCAATGTCATGCAGTAGCTGCAAAGGCAAACAAGATCTTATCTTGCATTAAACGGGCAATGGATGGAAGGGAAGTAATCATAATGATGCACCTTTTAAAACATTAGTAAGACCACACCTTGACTATGGGGTACAATTTTGGTCTCCATTCCTTAGAAAAGACATTATGGAATTAGAGAGTACAAAGAAGAGCCACCACATTAATAAAGGGGATGGGCAATCTGATATGACGAGAGGCTAGCTAGATGTAGATTTGTTTACGTTAGAAAAGAGGCATCTAAGAGGGGATATGATAACTATGCCACTAAGTGCGCCATTCTGCCTGTTGTTTTATGTATCTGTGAGCTCCCTTCAATGAGCTCAATCTTTCAGGGGGTGTGGAGTCCCTTAGGCAGACGGCGGCAAGAGTGCCCTCAATTTAAAAGACAGCACCAGCGCGGAGTGACGCTTCAGCATTCCGATATGATAACTATATACAAATATATTCGGGGACAATACAAGGAGCTTTCAAAACAACTATTCATCCCACGGGCAGTACAAAGGACACTGTAAAGAACCCTTTCCTTTGTTGCTGGTGAAATCTCCTTTCCTCCAACCTTAACGGATGACCCTTAAGGTTGGAGGAAAGGAGTTTTCACCAGCAACAAAGGAAATGGTTCTTTACAGTAAGGGCAGTTAAAATGTGGACATCATTACCCATGGAGCCTGTGATTGCAGATGCAATAGATTTGGTGAAAATAAGGTTGGACGTCTTTTTAGAAAGGTAGGGTATACAGGTGTAACCAGGTCCCTTCTGGTCCTGGGTTATCAGAGTTCCCCCTCCATCTTACCTCCGGTTGCTAAGGAGGCGAGCGGGTTGCTAGGGAGGCGAGCGGGTCACCGGAGACCCGCGGTGAGCGGCGGTAAAGGGTGCCGCCATGTTAGGGAGGTTCGTGCATGCGCAGCAAGCACCCGGCGGCCATGACAAGCTCACGCATGCGCAGTGGCAGCAAACAGCTTTGGCCAATAGGACTAGGGCTAGGAAGGGGACTACAAGTCTCGGCAGCCTTGGGGATGTGTCACGTGTCACGCGAGAGCCAATGGGGCTGTGGGAGTCTCACTGAGGCAATTGGATATATTTTCACGCGCTGGGAGCCACACATGCAGCTGTGATCCGGACACAGAGGGTGAAATTAGGGTACAGGGAGCAGTGCTCCCCTGTACTAGGTCATATTTCCCCCAAGTCCAAGGTAGATCCCCTGAGTCACTGTAGTTAGTGTATTCTGCAGGGAAAGGCCTTAGATAGGGACCCTTTCCCCAGTAATGTGTCAGTGAGAGGCATCGGCTGCAGGATATCACCTCTGAAAGTGAAGTGCGGCCTGTTGCCTGTAAGCAAAGCCAGGACACTTTAACAGAGACTATTTTAAAGGGTACACTCCAGCTGGAAGCCCCTCCAGAGGCATCCGCCTACGGCGTCTCACAGCAGATGAGCCGGAGGATTCTGGTGTAGAACCACGTTGTGGATCAACGGAGTCTTCTACTAATTGACCTGGTCTGGACTGAGATCATGGAGGTATTGTTTAAGTGCACCAACGGGCCCCAACACACAATGGGAAGCGCGCTATCCCACACATACTCTTTGGAGAGGGACTGGCTTGTGGACACCACGGGATAAAGTGCCCAAGCACTCCAGTACTTTGGGGTTACCACCTGGGAGGTGTTATTGTGGGGCGAGGCCTTGCATGGCTGGGATATGTTGGGGGTGTATCATTTGTGTTAGTAAATACTGTTATGGTATACCTGTGTGTGATTACTGTGTACATTGGTTCCGGTGAGGGGTTCCTCCGACTATGCTGGGATCCCTTCCGGTGGAGGCGCTACACCGAAACGATAAGTATATCCCAAGCTCCCAGTGGCGGAGGCTCAGACCTCCTGGTATGCTAAACAGGTGACAGCAGCACGGGTGGTTTCTGTTCCCATGGGGTACAAGGGCTACACAGGGATTTACCAAATAAGTAAACCTCAGAAGGCTGTTAATCCAGGGAGTAATTTGATTGCCAATATTTGCAGTCGGGAAGGAATTTATTTTTCCCCTTATGAGATATCATTAGATGATGATTCACCGGGGGGGGGGGGGAGGTTGTTTGCCTTTGCATAGGTTGAACTTAATGGACATATGTCTTTATTCAACTTTATCTACTATATCTATGTAACCAGCTGGCAGAAAAAAATAATTCTCTGGGATTTTATCATTTTGGATTTTCTGACATAAATGCAGTGTATGATGTTCTCATTAAGTAACTGTGCACTTGAGGTTTAATGTTATGGCATTTAGCAAACATTTGCACAAAACAATATTTTGTACAATTTTTTTTTTAATATACATGTGTACATATCTTTTTTTTTTTCATCTGAAATTATAGAGGAATGCATGAATACCTACTGTAATTGCCACTTTGTCACTCCACGGTTATCTAGGCATTAATGTATTCTGTATCAATAAAGTATTTTGCAACCACCATAATTCACCACATCTTTTTTTGCCATACTTAGAGCACTTTTTTTAGGGTTAACAATAATGTGCATAAAATCCTCAGGTAAAATTTCACAGGCAATTCATTTAAATGATGGTGATATTTTCCATGGGACATAATGTATCAATAATTCTACTGGTTTTATTAATATATTGCCAACCCATAGCCTATAACTGTAGTTTTGTTTGCACATTCTGAACACTCTACGAGTGCATCTGTGTAGAGCATTGCATAGTGGTACATAGGTCTAAACCAACATGTGCTGACAGAAGCTGTGCTGTATAATAGCACTAAGGATCTTTATATTTCTACCACTAAAATATTATTTATCCTTCGAGAAACCTTCAAATAATTCAATGCACAGAAAATACATTTCCTCCATGCTTTGTGAGGTGTACTTGCTGCCCTCTGATCGAAGTTATAGATATCCCATTTTTCGATTGATTGAGTATTAACCTCTTTGGTGCACTTGTGCTGTTTTAATGTTACACAGACAGTTCTTCCATACATCAGCCTTTTCATTACCAAAAGAATGAACCACTTGGATGTACAGTAACATATTGTAATAAATACATATAATGTCACCCGTGGCATATTTTGATGAATGAGTGTGAAGATCTGGCTGAATATTGTATTCTGTGTGCAAAGTGTTTATTGATTAAAGCTTGCCATACTGTGTGGTTGATGAATGATTGGTCATATAATCAAAAGCAAATGACACTGTAGTCCTCTAATGTCAACACCATGCAAAATAGAAAAATGAATCTGTCCACAAGTTAAACATATATTGGATCTGGTGTTCTGTGGAATGTCTGGTACAGCACACAATTTGAAAACAAAAACAAAGAGAAGTGCATGCTTTTTTGCATACTACTACATGGTACTGTATATTGCAGTACATGGTATACACGTGCATCTTATTTTGTAAGAACAGTGTATGAGGTGCCCAGGGTTGCCACCACTCAGAGTTTGACCTGTAGACGACGGGTTTCAGCCACGTGGCTACGGCTTTACCTGTGAAATCTCCGACCGGGGCCTCGGCTCTTACCTTCGGCGGTGGCATCTCCCCCTGCAGGGTCCCTTCAACTTGGCTCCACAATGTTAAATGGTGTCGCGTTGCCATGACAATGGGACCCCATGTCATTTATTTCATTTGGATGAAGCAAAAAGAGTAGTCAAGTGGTTAATATTTATTCATCTGTTTTGGTCCAGCACAGCAGACCTTTCTCAAGGTTTTTGCTTAATTTTTATGGGATTTCACCATTGAGTTTCAGCACCCGCAAGTACAGTATCTTTCATTTTTGAGTGCACGTATTATTCTATATATTCTAGACATATTTCATTTGGGCAATAAAGTGTATCTTTGTTTTTTTTTCCTTTAGGATTACTTGATAGTCCTTTAAGTTTCTATTGTGAGCAGTCTTGAGCTAAAGTTAGGGATTCTGGTTTTCAGTATTTATTAATCTGTTTAATATTTTAAAAAAAAAAATGTTTTTCCATTTGCAACAAATCTGTGTTTTTCAGTGTTTAGAACAATAGTATAATGCTGGTTTTTGTTTTTGTTTTGTTTGTTTACCACTTCAAATAGTATAGATGGTAACAAGGGGGGGTTGGTGTATTAGAGTTCAGTTACTGGGGAGGCTGTCCTGGGTGCAGGGGTTTAAGTCAGGGGAGCGCAAACTTTTTCTGCTGCGCCCCCCTGTCTTCCTTGTCCCGCTCTGGTGCCCCCCCCCCCTCCTCACCCCCACCTGGTATCCGCACAAATGACGCTGTGAGGTCATGACGTCACGTGACCCGCAGCGTCAATTGACGCGTGTGAGGTCACATGGCCCTGTGCCATGGCGACGCATCACAGCCGGCTGAATCCCGGTAAGTGAAGTTTTGCAGGGGCCTCACGTGATCCCCCGGCATTTAAATGCCGTGGGGAAGAGCGGGGCCTGTGTAACCGCCCGTGCCCCCCCCCAGCAAAATCTCCCACCCCCTGATTTAAGTACTGGGTGGGGGGGGGGGGGGTGCTTTGAGCAGGGGTTCAAGTAACGAGGGGTTGTCGGGGCAAAGGGTTGCAGTATTGGGGGTGGGACAGGGGTTGCAGTGCCGGGGGGAGGGGGGGGGGCGTTGGCATGTGTTGCAGTGCCGGGGGGTGGGGGGGCAGGGGTTGCAGTACATGGTTGCCTCACTCCTATAGCAGCGCAAGCCTGCAAAAATAGACATCCATCATTTAAACTCATGTGGAAGCCGTTGGTCCTAGATAAATATTTTCCTACACAATTATTTGTGTTCTAACCGAAACCATTTATTTTCTTCGTTAAAAACGTAATATTTTTGTAGTGGTGTTTATGATTTGTATATGTAGTAATTGGTTGATTGACTTTTTTTTTTACTAGTAGTTACATACTCAAGGTTGGTACATGTGTATAGGCAATAAACACATCATTAAAAGGAAAGATATTATTTTACGATGCTTTCTTAAGTAAGCAATTCTAGTTTTACAAGTTTGGGTTATGCTTGTTTTACATCCCTTCTGGGCTCATAAAATCTTTCCTAATTTATAGAAAAAAAACTTCAGGCTAAAAAAAACAGGCAGTTCAATTACTAAACAGACATGTAAAATAAAATGTATAACAAAATACTGTAGCAGTTTAAGATGTATTAAAAATGTTATTCTACAGTATGTGTTTGAATAACTTTTAAAAGTTATGGGAATTTGTAAACTCTGTAAATCGGGATATCTTATGTCTTTTCATTATTTGCTCCTAGTACCTTCAAACCAAGGTTGAAGGAGGGGCTCACTGGATAAGGACACGGACTGTAAACAGTAACCCTGCGTTTGCAGCCTTAGAACGTGGTGTCGGCTCCTTGTGACCTTGGGCAACGCACTTTATCTCCCTGTGCCTCAGGCACCAAAAACGTGGAATGTAATCTCGTCTGGGCAGGGACTTTGTCTGTGTAAAAATCCTATGTGTCCTGCTGTCTGCCGCACACTATACTGTGATTGTGAAGCACTTTATGAAATAGTTATTATAATAAACTTTCTCCAAAGGTTGGTTGGTGGGATTAAATTGGACTAGGTTGTCATTGGCATGGTAATACCCTTTTCATTTACACCGTCAATGAGAACATTAAAACGCTCAAATAATGTTATTAAAGTTCTTTATATATTTCCACAGAGTACAGAAATGTCCTTCTGTTTTCCATACACATGAATTACATTAGGGAATACAGTTGAGGCATGAATTGGTCAGATAATGCACCAGCGGTATAGGGAAGATCAGCTCTGCAGTCCACTCATTAACTGTGGATAAGAACCTTTACAATGTCATTTATTCGTTTGTTCTGTATTTTGGGACAGTCTGTTATGGATTATATTTTGTTTGACTAAAAAATATAGTTTGCTTTTATTGTTCCCAATTCTGTCTTAAAGGTACAGATGCCTACTAGACTTTAAAATAAATATTGTTTACATAAGCCAGGGGTGCGAAAACTTGTCGGTCTTCGCGTCTCATCCCCCCCCCCCCCAACGGTACCTGGTTGCTGGCGTTCTCTGATGTCACTGTCATGTCACTGTCATGTGACGTTGTGTTACTATGGCAACGCAACATGCGACCCCCGCCACGTTCCCATGCGACTCATCACCAGGAACTGCCGGTGGTCAGGTAAGAGACCTACAGAGGCCTCACGTACGCTCCCGACAATTAACTTAAAAGCTTTTGGGAAGAGCGCAGGAACTCCTGTAATCACCGCCCCCCAACAAATCTCCACCAGTTTGTACACCTCTGATCTACTGTAAGTGATATTTCCTAAGCAGTCTTCTGCCATATGACATCGACTTGAATGTGCTGTGAAGGTGTCTTTTGATGGAAGGCTGCTTATAAAACATCTTTTGTAATGCTTTTAGGAATAATATTTTTTTTTTAAATGTAGCAGTATTGTGGAGCAGGGTCAGTTTTCAGCAGGTGGTGCCGCTGCACAGTGGCCAAAATTGATTGGATTCAGCTCCGAAGCCGCCCCTCCCGGCTTCAATTCTTAAAAAATTAAGGGGGGGGGGGAAAAAGGCTTGAATTGCTCTTCTAAAGGTAGAGACATTTAGAAGAGCAATTCAAGCCTTTTTTTTTCCCCCTTAATTTTTTTATTACAGAATTGAAGCAGGGAGGGGCGGCTCCGGAGCTGAATCCAATCAATTTTGGCTCCGTAGACCCCCTACTTCCAGAGATACTTGTCTCAGAAGGGGGTGCTAGTGTCTCCTGCAGTTTAAAGCTCCCACATCACATGGGCCAATAGGAAGCCACACCGGGTGATGTCACCGTTTTCTATTGGCCTGCATGGCCCGGGAGCTTTGAAAATCAGCCATAATGTGAATCCTGGAATGGCTATCGGCACCCACTACAGAGGTAAGTATCTCAGGCAGCAGGGGGTCTCGGGAGGTCCGCTCCAGAGACCTCCTGTATAACAAAACGCATGGATTGCCTCTTTAAGGGGCCCCAAGCTGGGCAGCAGGCTACCGGTAGCATGATGCCTGCTTTTGGCTCCCTCTACCCTTCTTGCACCCTCTACCCTTCTTGCACCCTCTACCCTTCTTGCACCCTCTACCCTTCTTGCACCCTCTACCCTTCTTGCACCCTCTACCCTTCTTGCACCCTCTACCCTTCTTGCACCCTCTACCCTTCTTGCACCCTCTGCACTTCTTGCTCCCCCTGCACATGCTGGTATACGATGATCACAGACTCTGCAAGGATTGCCAGGCCAATAGAAGTGCCGGTTCAACCATTTGCACAGGACTCTGAAACCACTGTCAAGGTAGACCAGAACTTACCCAGGGATCAAGGCACCAGACAGAACAAAGCAGTTCAATAAATATTTTATAATTCCACCGGGAGCCTGCAAGCACAACACAAAACACACAGAGCTATACTCTCAAAAAACCAGGCATTCGTTTACATTCCTCTGGGAATTGATACCGTCCAGACCTCTCTGGTCGAATTCACAGCAGAGCACTTTCAAAGTCCCTGCTCAAATAGGCTCCCAGCCTAGTTTTTAGGTGTTTCTGGCAAAGCCTAAGAGCACACCACTTAGGATCCATGTCAGGATGAGAATCGCCCTGGAAGTGATTGGAAGCTCTTTACATAGACCTTGGCCTCCATCTGAAACTATGGAGGAGGGCTGCTAACCAATTGGAGCACGGATGTTACATGTGGGCAATCGCAGAACAAGCATACATAGGCCAATCAGGGCTGTGGAAAATTTAAACTAACCACTGAGAGCTGAGTCAGTCAGAGCGAACACTAAAACCCCAGGGTCTAGTTTCAGATGGATGCCTCCTGTGGAGATGGATGACTGAGTATGAGCTGAACAATGACCCTGCCCTCAGTCACAGTTCCCCAGGCCTGAGTACACACCCCTCTCTCTCCAGTCCCAGCAATAGCCATTCTCCAGTTGTGGGTTTCTCAGACCTGCATGTTTAACACATTTTTATACTTTTTAATACACTTTCCGTTTTTATAGGAATAAAGAATACAGTTTTACATATGATCAAGGGGCAACCGGGCATATAATAACCCAGTGTCTGGTGGCCAGATAAGCCCCAGTAAAGGATGGCAGGGGCAAGGGACCAGGCTTAATCTTTAGCAATCTCTTGACCACTTTATCGTCGCAACTGCATTCCTGAAAGAGCTGTAATTCCGAAGAACTTTGGGACATGGGTTTGGATGTACCTCGTGGTTATAGATGGTTATGGTCAACATTGTTATACCTCATTGCTTTGCGTTCACCAGTAAGATACAGTGGCGACACAGTTTATTACACTGCGGCCAGATCCGCAAGCCGGGAGATTTCCCGGCTTGCTAGTGGCCGCCCGACGCGCGGTCACGCGTCTTCGGGAGCCTGCGCCCCCTGCACGCGCGTCCAGGGCTCCCCGAGGGAGCCCTGGTGTCCCGCGATCGCGGGACGGCGGCAGGGGGTTCCGGGGGACCCGGCGGACCCGGCAGCGGTAGGGAGAGCGCCCCGATCGGAGGTCGCTCTTCCACTGCTTCGGCACGCGCCCGTCACCCTCGGGCGCGCGCCAGGCTACTGCTGCGGCCAAGAACGGGCAAATGCTCGAATAAACTTGGCCGCAGCAGTACAAGCAGCTCCTTGAACTTCATTAGCCATGCTGCAGCCCACCACCATAACGTTAGAATGCAAGTCTTATATAAAATTATATATAAGCAAGTCTATCGTCATATTATATCGTTGATAAATGGCGTGCGTGTGCGTGTAAGAAAGTACACCCTCTTTGAATTCTATGGTTTTACATATCAGGACATAATAACAATCATCTGTTCCTTAGCAGGTCTTAATATTAGGTAAATACAACCTCAGATGAACAACAACACATGACATATTACACCGTGTCATGATTTATTTAACAACAATAAAGCCAAAATGGAGAAGCCATGTGTGAAAACTAAGTACACCCTGACTGCTTCCATAGGAATTAAGATGCTAAGTAGCAGTCAGGTGCTGCTAATGAAATGCCCTTGATTAATTGATCATTAGCAAGTGTGACCACCTCTATAAAAGCCAAAGTTTTAGCAGTTTGCTGGTCTGGAGCATTCAGGTGTGTGTTAACACAATGCCAAGGAGGAAAGACATCAGTAATGATCTTAGAGAAGCAATTGTTGCTGCCCATCAATCTTGGAATGGTTATAATACCATTTCCAAACAATTTAAAGTCCATCATTCTACAGTGTGAAAGATTATTCAAACGTGGAAAACATTCAAGACAATTGCCAATCTTCCCAGGAGTGGACATCCCAGCAAATATACCCCAAGGTCAGACCGTGCAATGCTCAGAAAAATTGCAAAAAAACTCAGACACTACAGGCCTCAGTTAGCATGTTAAATGTTAAAGTTCATGACAGTACAATTGGAAAAAGACTGAACAAGTATAGTTTGTTTGGAAGGGTTGCCAGGAGAAAGCCTCTTCTCTCTAAAAAGAACATGGCAGCACGGCTTAGGTTTGCAAAGTTGCATCTGAACAAACCACAAGACTTCTGGAACAATGTCCTTTGGACAGACGAGACCAAAGTGGAGATGTTTGGCCATAATGCACAGCGCCATGTTTGGCGAAAACCAAACACAGCATATCGGCACAAACACCTCATACCAACTGGGAAGCACGGTGGTGGAGGGGTGATGATTTGGGCTTGTTTTGCAGCCACAGGACCTGGGAACCTTGCAGTCATTGAGTCGACCATGAACTCCTCTGTATACATAAGTATTCTAGAGTCAAATGTGAGGCCATTTGTCCGACAGCTATAGCTTGGCCGAAATTGGGTTATGCAACAGGACAATGATCCCAAGCACACCAGCAAATCTACAACAGAATGGCTGAAAAAGAAAAGAATCAATGTGTTGCAATGGCCCAGTCAAAGTCCAGATCTCAACCCGGTTGAAATGCTGTGGCTGGACCTTAAGAGAGCTGTGCATAAACAAATGCCCACAAACCTCAATGAACTGAAGCAACGTTGAAAAGAAGAGTGGGACAAAATTCCTCCACAACGATGAGAGATTGATAGTTATACAGAAAACGATTACTTCAAGTTATTGCTGCTGAAGGTGGTTCTAGAAGCTATTGAATCTTAAGGTTTACAGCTCAACCCCGTTATAGCGCGATCCGCTATAATGCGGTTTGAGCGTGGACCCCGAATATTGCACACTCACTGCACACACTCACCACACACTCACCACACACTGCACACACTCCACACACACACTCACTGCACACACTCCACACACTCACTGCACACACTCCACACACTCACTCAGCACGCGCACACAGCCACTCCCCTATCTTTGGTTTCAGCTGCTGGGGCATCGTGGGGCTGTTGGCGGGGATCTGTGCGGGGCTGGGGGGGGGATTGGTGTGGGGCGGGATCGGTGCGGGGCTGGGGGATTAGTGTGGGGCGGGATCGGTGTGGGGCTTCTGGGGGAAGTGAGTGTGATGGTAACTTTGTAACAGGCTATAATAATACACCAAATAACTGGGTTGAACTGAACGAGGCTTCGATATAATAAAGTATATTTATTCCTTAAATAGGTGAACACAGCAATATAGTACAGTAACAGACAAGAAGTAACACTTACTTGGGGGATGGGGAATGAGAAGTATCAGATAGCAATTCTCCAGCAATCAGATAACAATCAAGATGGTATTTGAAGATATTGGATATAGGGTTGACCACAGTTTATATATCTTTGTAACCCTATTCCTAACATTGAGTACAGGCTATTGGATAGCAATTACCTGTAACCAATCTTTAACGTGGGAACACATTTTAACCCATGCCCCCCAGCTAGTTCGCTCATGCGCACTAGGACCCTGAGGGTCTCATTTCTGTAGCCCCACATTTACATCAGGGACGCCGGCCAGTCTAGCAAAAGGGATATCTGGCAGGATGCCCCTTGTTCACAGGTGTAAAACATGACACTCACAGACCACTCTAGTTTGAGGCGTCTCCGCCTTCAGGAAAACAGGGAGGGTGACAAAATCCTTTGAACAGTACTTAAGTCCTAGACATTGGGTCGCCTCTCTAACCATATGCTTCCCTTTGTGCAAAGGAATTTCCTCTGGTTTTTATCCCTGCCTTGGGATACAGTATTAAAGGTACTGTTGGATCCAGCGGGTCCAAACTACCCAGATCTCAATGCCGGAACTGGGACACCATATGGTCCAAGCTTCAGCCTGCTACGACCTTCGGAACCGGAGATACACAAATGCAACTTAAACCGTTTCCTATTTTAATACAAAAATCTCCACTGTAAATTAAATCACGTTTTTTCACTAAATCCCCATTGAAAACAACGGGCTCCGCCGCCATAGACTTTCAATGGAAACTGCCGCCATAGACTTTCAACGGGGCATCGCCGCTATTGAAGCCTATGGGGTTTCTCCGCCATAGCCGGTCAATGGAAATTGGCCGCCATTGAAGTCTATGGGAGAATTCCTGAACCTTTAAGGGGGCCCATACTCCGTCGGGTTGGTCCGAGAGGGTCAAGGATGGCTCTGCAGCCATGCCGGAACAGTGCCTACAGTTACCCCAAACTCTGGCCCTCGGGACCCTCCGGAACTGGAGATATGGGTTCATGATTTGTAGCTTTTCTGACTTAGTCATTTTCTTGAGCTGCTTCTGTCGCTGCCATTGGAACCTATGGCGCGACCTGCTCTCTGCAGCTCGACCCTTTCCGGGGGTCCTGGATTCGGGGACCCGGGGGTGGTGGAGTGGGGGGAGGTCTAGGAACTAGGGGCAAAAAGAATTTTATTTCTGAGTGCCCTAGAACCGAAGATTCCCACGCCACTTGACGTTGAACTTGACTAATCAGTGATCAAAGCTCTTTTTCAGAAAAAGTATCCGTTTTACGGTTTCGCGGTTTGGACGGCTGCCAACTCGTTCCTGGAAAGCGCCGTCGAGGAATCTCCATTGAAGTCAATGAGCCCATTGACTTACAATGGGAAACCGCCGCTCCTCCTCTCGGACGCCACCTGCTTGTCTTTGAGGGAAACAGGTCCAAAACAGCTAGATCCGCCATTGAAATGAATGGAGCTCCAATGGCGGCCTATGGGACCCTGCAAAATGGTGCCTGAAAAGGCGGGAAAAATTAAACAAAGGGCTATAATCACTATACAACTATTAACCCTTGCCCTCCCGGATGGATCCCAGTGTGTGTGTGGTGCAGACACTGATATAACAATAAAACATGGGAACAGGGGAACATACATTTTCATGATAGAACAAGGGGTAATATTAACAGTGTTGATCAAAAAAGAGAATTTTGATCAGAAAGGCTACCCTTTATACACAGCACTCTAATCATATGTGGTTTATTTGTGGACATATAGGATTTGTCCTGCAAAATTACTGCGTCGGCAGGTAAGTGCTGTCAGAATCACCGTAGAAATCAAAAAACAATAACATTTTATTATGTCTATATTGACGTTAAAAACACAGATGCAATATTAAAAATCCCCATATTGATGTGGCTGATATGAATAGTAAGAACAAGGTAAGTATATTAGGTCAATATTAAACTATTCATATCCAATCATCCAGATACAGTAAGTAGGTATACAGTGATGAGCTGCAGAGATAGGCTATAGTTGTATCAGAGACAAATGCCCATGTCTATGTAAGTTGGATTGGTTATAATAAATCAGCAAACAAAGAAAGACTTTTAAATAGTCAGATGCTACCTTGAAAACCCTTTTGGAAAGGGTGTTTCCAGCTTTAATTAACTCTCATATGTGTAGATTGAGCGGCAATGCTGCGCATCTATGCTGTTGTTATAACATTGGGATATGTAGCAGAGTGTTATACAATATAACAGCACAATGTCTGCTAAGTAACCATAAACAAGTAGCAGTAGAGTGATTATTTGCTCGCTGATGACCAGAAGAATTCAAAACACTTTTGAGGTTAATAGTGTTTGTTGGTCACTGGCAGTATATATATATCCTGAAGCCAGGGTCACGAATGGTGTGTGAATGACTCCAGGTAGCTTAACTCGTGTCTCACCTCTTCCAAAGCACAGACAAGTCCTTTTCTCTTTCTTGGTTTTATTGAGGGAAAACACAGGGAGATAGGTGCTTGTAGATGGAGTGTGGGGAGAGAGGGCTTCTCTGTCTGCTGTGCAGTGTATCAATAATGAGACAGTGTAAAACAAAAAGGCCTTGCTGGGGTGATAGCAGGCAGTTACTCACTCAGAGTCCAGGGTCAAAAGGAAATGAGGAGTAAGGGTCACACTAGATAGGAAGTGGGACTATACTAACTGTCAGCAAGGACAGGGGGGTAGGAATAGCCCACTCTCAGCTAGGAGAATATGAGCTGCAGGCAACCAACACAGGCTGTGTAAACGACATGTTGCAATAATGTTGCATTTTACATACAGCGTTGCTGCTGGGACAGGGGAAACTGACAGGCAACTAAAGAAGGGAGAAATGAATCCCATAACTAAAGGGGAAGACAGAGGAATATGGAATCTAGTTCCAGGACACTCCCCGTCTGGTATCTGGAGATACCACTATTTTAGGTATGTGTGGAACATATGTGCAATACAACATAACATGCAAAACTCATGTCCACATAACGATGGGATACCGTCCGGTACCACCAGCTTAATTCCTTGTCATCTCGGTAAGGTAGGTGAATGCACAGCTCTAGGTTAGCTTGATGCACCACAATGTCTCTCAGAGTCCATAGAACTGGTAGCCAGTTCTTCTTTGTGATAGTCCGATTTTGGCATTAGGAGGATAGTCTCTGTGATAGGTCTCAAAAAAGTCTTAATGACCCCGTTCTGGGTCACCCGAACTTCCACTTTGCGGACCCTTTCATCTTCGCTTGGGAAGGTTTTGATTATAAGTCCCATGGGCCACTCGTTTCTTGTTACCTGTTTGTCTTTCAACAAAACCACGTCTCCTACTTGGATGTCCGGTTTAACCGTTTGCCATTTATGGCGTTCTTGGAGTGTCACTAGATACTCGCGTCTCCAGCGATCCCAAAATGTGTTAGCCAAGTGCTGCACCTGTCTCCACTGTCGCTTGTACATATCTTTAGAGTGGAAGCCTTCGACTGGGGTGGGGATGTTCCCTACTTTCTGGGTTAGCAGCATTGCTGGCGTCAAAATACTTGGCGATTCTGGATCCGTTGACACTGGAATCAAAGGCCTAGCATTGATTATCGCTGATATTTCGGCCATGAATGTGGTTAACACTTCGTGAGTGAGTCGAGTCAGGTTGCTTTTTAGCATCATAGAGTCCAAGATACGCCGGACTACCCCGATCATGCGTTCCCATGCTCCGCCCATGTGAGAGGAGTGAGGAGGGTTGAATGTCCACGTGCACTCTTGGTCGCGCAAGTATCTTTTGATACTATTGTCTCTATTATCTTTAGTGTCTATTTGTAATTCCTTACATGCTCCAACGAAATTGGTACCACAATCGGAGCGTATTTGTTTAACTGGTCCTCTGACTGCAAAGAACCTTCTGAGGGCATTTATGAAGCTTGAAGCATCCATAGATTCTATAACCTCGATGTGTATAGCTCGTGTACTCATGCAGGTGAAGAGTACCGCCCATCGTTTGCTGTTTGCCAGTCCGCCCCTAGTTCTACGCGAGATGACCATCCAGGGCCCAAATACATCAAGTCCTACATGGGTAAAGGGGGGTTCTGTATTAAGTCTGTCGACAGGTAGATCCGCCATCCTTTGGTCTTGGCTTTTGCCTCTCAGCATTCGGCACCTAACACATTTGTGGAGATTACTGGCCACGCACCTTTTCATGCCAACGACCCAAATGCCCGCCGCCCTAATGGCGCCTTCGGTGAAGTGTCGTCCCTGATGCATGACTTGTTCGTGGTAGTGGCGCACCAACAAAGTGGCGATGTGATGCCGGCCAGGGATGATAAGAGGGTGGCTTTCCTCCCTGCTCAGTTGGGACTTATTGAGGCGGCCTCCTACTCTCATGAGGCCGTCGTTGTCGATGAAGGGATTCAACTTCCAAAGTGGACTGTTTTTGTTAACACTCTTCTTTCCGCGAATGCAATTGATCTCTTCCGCATATGTTTCCCTTTGAACATGACTGAGAACAGTTTCCTTAGCCTTTGTAATTTCCTCTACGGTGCGCAGCTCTTTGCAGATGTGCCAGCCGTGGCAACCGGTAGTTTTACCGTCTGGTGTCTGGCGGAAGGAGGAGGCTATATGCCCGAGATGGGCTACTGTTCGCAGAAGGGCCGTCCACTTTGAGAAGCGTTGGAATCGATGTGATCCGAATGCGTTTTTGTGCGATACATTGGTGAGTACCACGGATACTTGTGGGGGCCTTATCTCCGTATCCTTTTCGGGATCCACTAGTTCAAAATCGTCAACTGGGTTTGGTAGCGTTTCCGCAGGCTGCGCAAGAAACATTGGTCCTGTGAGCCACGACGTATTCTGCAGTTGAGATGCGGGTACTGATCTGGTGGCGTGATCTGCGGGATTTTGCTCTGTGGGCACGTGGTGCCATTGTTCTGGTTGGGTTGACTTCCTGATTCTTTCTACGCGGTTAGCTACGTATACGTAGAATCTCCTTTTCTTATTGTAGATGTATCCCAGTACCACCTTGCTATCTGTGTAGAGTTTGACGGCATCTGGTTTGCTGTCCATCTCATTCTCGATAAGCTCCGCCAGTTCTACTGCTAGCACTGCACCACACAGCTCGAGTCTGGGTATAGTATGGTCAGGTTGTGGCGCCAGCTTAGCTTTGCCAAGGATGAACCTGATGTGGCAACTTCCATCCACGTCCGTGGTTTTTAGGTAGGCCACCGCTGCTATAGCTTTGGTGGAGGCATCTGAGAACACGCAAAGCTCTTTGCTGTGTGCGGCGGTGAGAGATATAGGTGAATAGGGGCGTGGGATTTGAAGTTGCTCGAGGGCCTTCAAGGAGTGTTTCCACGTTTCCCACTCTTTCCGTTTTTCTGGAGGTAGTGGGGTGTCCCATTCCTGTTTTTCGAAGGACATTTCTCTGAGGAGGGACTTCCCTTGTATAGTGACAGGAGCCACGAATCCTAGCGGGTCGTAGAGACTGTTTACGGTGGACAGGACTCCGCGACGTGTGAAGGGTTTTTCTTCGATGGCTACCTGGAACGTAAAGGTGTCTGTTTTAAGATTCCAGCTTATCCCCAGGCTCCGCTGTATGGGAGGCGTGTCGGTCCCCAGATCCAAATTCTTGAGATCTGGTGCTTGATCATCTGCGTGAAACGCCTTCATCACTGTGGCACTGTTGGAAGCTATTTTGTGCAACCTTAGGTTGGCCTTCGCTAACATCTTTTGTGTCCTCTTGAGTAGATCTACGGCTTCTTCTTCGGTGGGAACTGATTTTAATCCGTCGTCCACATAGAAGTCTCTTTCGACGAAGCTCCTGGCGTCTTTCCCGAACTCTGCTTCTCCGTCTTGGGCCGTTCTTCTGAGGCCGTAGGCTGCCACTGCAGGTGATGGGCTGTTCCCGAAGACATGCACTTTCATGCGGTACTCCGTGATTTCTTTTTCTACGTCGTCATCTTGGTACCACAGGAATCTTAGGTAGTTACGGTTGTCTTCTCGCACAAGGAAGCAGTGGAACATCTGTTGAATGTCTGCGGTTACGGCGATAGGTTCCTTGCGGAAGCGGATCAGCACTCCCAGAAGACTGTTCGTCAGATCCGGCCCGGTGAGGAGAACATCGTTTAGGGAGACTCCCTGATGCTGAGCGCTGGAGTCGAATACCACTCGGATTTGGCCAGGTTTCTGGGGGTGGTAGACGCCAAACGACGGGAGGTACCAACATTCTTCGCCTTCTTTCATTGGGGGCGCCGACTCTGCATGGCCACTGTGGAAGATTTTTTGCATGAAGGCCACAAAGTGTTCCTTGGTCTCCGGTTTCCTTTGTAGGTTACGGCGGAGCGAAGCGAGCCTAGACATAGCATGGTCTCTGTTGTTTGGGAGGCGTCTTCTTGGCGAGCGGAAAGGTAGTGGGGCCACCCAACTGCCCAATTCGTCCTTGAAGAGCTCCTTATCCATTAACCTCAAGAATTCTTTGTCTTCCATTGATGGCGCCTGTTTGTCGTCGTCCTTTGTTGTCTGGAACACTGTACTCCCTAGGTCATTGGGGTATTTTCTTGCCACAGGCGCGTCTCCGTAGTTCCTTTTGGTCTCGAGCTTCTCGTGGACCTGAAAGTGGTTCGGACAAGGTTTGAAGTGGGATATACGACCGTTCTCCAACAAGTTCGTCTGTAGGGCGCCTACGTTGTCGGGTCCTCGTATCCTGTCTATGCATACTTCTCCAACTACCACCCATCCTAGATCGAGCCTTTGGGCGCTTGGGCCATTGTGGTCCCCATTTCGCTGTTCGCGGATCTTGTGTGCTCTCATGATGTCTCTGCCAAGTAGCAGCAGGATCTGGGCATCTTCGTCTAGTGGTGGGATATGATCGGCAATGGTTTTTAGATGGGGATGGTGTCGCGCCACGTCTGGCGTGGGGATCTCAGTCCTATCTTCCGCCATGTGATTGCACTCGATGAGTGTGGGAAGGGGCATGCTCACTTTGCCGTCTATTGAGCATATGGTGTAGCCATTCACTCTTCTCCCTGTAGTCTCCATTCGCCCTGCGCACGTTCTGAGAGTGTAAGGAGAAGTACTGTCTTGTATGCCGAACATATCGAAGAATTCTGACCTGACCAGCGATCGGTTGCTCTGGTCGTCGATGATTGCATACATCCGTTTGGCTCTTTGGGGTTGTCCCTCTGGGTGCACTGCTACCAGACATATTTTAGAGCAAGATCTACCGTCGTCTCCTTCTCCGCATACTTCTGTGCATTTGGATGCTACTGACGTCGGGGGGGGTGTGTCTCCCACTTCTTCCTCCCCGCCCTGCTTTGTCGGAGGGTTAGGGGCTTTGCTTGCTTTGGGCTTCATAGCTTCCGGGTGTAGAGCGGCTATGTGCCTGTCGCTATCGCACTCTGTGCATTTCATAGCTTCTTTGCAGTCCTTGAATAAATGAGTTGTGGAAGCACAACATTTGAAACAGGCTCCCCATTCCCTGAGTAGGTTCTTTCGCTCCTCTATGGGTTTCATCCTGAATCCGAAGCACTTGTTAAGTGGATGCGGCTTTTTGTGGATAGGGCATTCTTTGTTAAGGTCCCTTGGTTTTTTGTCCCTGTCGGCCGTCTGGCTGGGACTCGCGTGGGTCGTAGGGGGCACGTCCGTCCTGTGGACCGAGATGGGTGTTCTGGAGTCCTTGTGCCTTGCTGTTGACCTTTCGTTCCTCGGGTGGCTAACGCTGGTTGTGGTTTGCGCCCCTAAGACGAAGCTGGGGTCGTTTCTTGTCTTTGCCGCTTCGCAGATGAAGCTCACGAAGAATGAGAATGGGGGGAAGACAACCTGCTTCTCCCTTTTGTATTTGGAACCTTGTGAAAGCCACCTTTCTTGGAGGTTGAAGGGTAGCTTCTCCAGGATGGGTCTCACTCCACGAGCTGAATCTAGGGCGTTGAGACCTATTAAGGAATGGTCTTTCCTTGCGAACTCCAGTTCTTGCAGCAGGTCTCCAAGATCTCGTAACTTCGAGTAGTCTTTACTCGTGATCTTGGGGAAGCTCTCGATTCTTTTGAAGAGTGAATCCTCGACTGCTTCAGGGCTGCCATAGGTCTCTTCTAGCCTTTCCCACACTAGGTCCAGACCTACTTGGGGTTGATGTGCGTTTGCCGTCCGAAGTCTCTGTGCTTGCTCCCTGGATACGTTCCCCAAGAACTTAACTAACAGGTTGAGCTCTTCCCTTGCTGAGAAGTCCAAGCTGTCGATTGCGTCTTTGAACGTGAACTTCCACGTCCGGTAGTTCTCAGGGCGGTCGTCGAAGCTGATGAGTCCTGCGTGCACCAAGTCGCGCCGGATCATGTACTTGGCTATGTCTGTCAGGCCTGAGACATCGGCGCGTTTGCCCCGTTCTGAGGTAGTTGCTGGGACGGTCTGTGCGGTCGCCTCTTCCTTGGCGTGGACGCGTGATGGCTGCTGGCCAGTGTGAGGGGCTGTTTTCTCCCGCGTGGGTGTACCTGGATTGCGAGCCTGTGGTGGTGCATCCGTGTGCGCGCTGGCGTGCGGATCACTATTGTGGCTGTGGCTATCCCAGGCAGCACGTGCCATTGATGGAGCAGCATCTTCTCCTCGTGGTCCTGGCGAGTCTTCGGTATCTGTGGAGTCGCCCCATCCGTGTTGAGATGGTGCGCTTGTGTTCACACTGAAGAGGCTCCTTACATAGTCTTCAGTGCGTCGAGCTGGATCCTCTGAGGCAATCCGTCTGTACGGTTGCTCCCCGCCGTCCTGTTGCGCGGCTGCTTCTAGGACTTCGGCTTGGGCTATGGCGGCAGCAGCTTCTCTTTCTTGATTTAGGGCCTCTAGGTTGGCGTCCACCTCTGCTTTCTTCCGTGTAGCGGTGGCAGCGGCTGCAGCGGCGTTGGCAGTGGCGGTGGCAGCGGCTGCAGCGGCGTTGGCAGTGGCGGTGGCAGCGGCTGCAGCGGCGGCTGTCTGCTCCTCCTCTTCCAAGCGGGCCCTTTCTAATTTCATGGTCGCCTCTTTCTGAGCGTATGCGGCCCTGGCGCGTGCGGCCTCTGCGGTGGCTCGCGCCTTGGTAGCGCTAGTGCTTGCGCTGGACGCGTTGGATTGTGCTGATCTTGCTGACCTGGATGAGTGTCTGGATGCGCTGGAGCGCTGTGACGCGGTCTCCAGGAGGAGCTCTTTTCTCACGCTTTGCGCATCTGTGATGGCGGCCCGCACGCGGCTGTCACGTGCAAGATCAATGTTGTTTTGTAAGTCTCTTTCTTGCAGGCTTTCACCGGTGTTAGCCCTGGCCAGGTAAGTGGCATATGCCTCTGACAGTCTTTGGTAGCGTGCGTGATCAGTCTTTAATTGAGTTATTGCCTGCTCGAGCTGTTGCACAGAATTGCCAGCGCCGGCGACATTGCATACCCCAAGTGCGGTTGTTTCCCAGGCCAACTCTAATTTGGCGCGGTGCGCTTCAATGTCAGTCTCATATTTTTCGCGGGCCTTTTGTGTCAGTGTGACTGTCCGTTTAGGCCTTGCGCCTGCCTGCGCCTGTTGTAGTTGCGCGGCGGTCTCTGTGTCTGAGAGATCGCTTTCCTGCGTGATGTCTGGTGAGGCTCTGAGTTCTGCCATGCTGTAGGTGTGTGTAGGCCTTTTGCCAGTGCGTGTGGCGTGCGGTCTTTTACCTTGTCAGCGAAGGGCGTCTGTCTCAGATGGTGCCGAGCGGTGTCCTGCAGCGTGCAGCGTTGGGGTAGCTGTACTTACAGGTGTCCGTGGGCTCCTCACTGTGGGGCTGAGCAGCGGGTTGACTCAGACAGAGAAAAAGGCAGTTAGGTTTGTGTGTACAGTCTGTTTGCAAAGCTGCTGCCTTGTGTGCAGGGACTATTCTGTATAGCATAAAGTCTTTGAGTAGTAGCTGCTGTGTGATTCCCCAACACAGGTCTTTGTTTTACTATCCTGAAGCCAGGGTCACGAATGGTGTGTGAATGACTCCAGGTAGCTTAACTCGTGTCTCACCTCTTCCAAAGCACAGACAAGTCCTTTTCTCTTTCTTGGTTTTATTGAGGGAAAACACAGGGAGATAGGTGCTTGTAGATGGAGTGTGGGGAGAGAGGGCTTCTCTGTCTGCTGTGCAGTGTATCAATAATGAGACAGTGTAAAACAAAAAGGCCTTGCTGGGGTGATAGCAGGCAGTTACTCACTCAGAGTCCAGGGTCAAAAGGAAATGAGGAGTAAGGGTCACACTAGATAGGAAGTGGGACTATACTAACTGTCAGCAAGGACAGGGGGGTAGGAATAGCCCACTCTCAGCTAGGAGAATATGAGCTGCAGGCAACCAACACAGGCTGTGTAAACGACATGTTGCAATAATGTTGCATTTTACATACAGCGTTGCTGCTGGGACAGGGGAAACTGACAGGCAACTAAAGAAGGGAGAAATGAATCCCATAACTAAAGGGGAAGACAGAGGAATATGGAATCTAGTTCCAGGACAATATAAGTGCTGACTCTCTGAAACACAGCCGCATCACACGCACTATCGGGATGAATATATCATCTCTACTTGGCTCTAGTAGTGTATAGCATAGGTGGTTTCTAGGTAACACAATAATCAAACCTATTATGCCAAAAACACTTTGGAAATATGCAGCGATTATCATTTAGTAAAGCATTAGTTCAAATATTGCCGCTACACAATACAAGCCTGCTTTTCTGCCTCGATCTGGATGTTGCCACTTAGAGTGACGTCACCGCCGTGACGCCCTACATTCCGCAGTCCAGTTAACCCCTTGTCTCCCTGGTGAGGTCAGGGGATGGCCATATGAGGTGTAACCCCTTTAATACCGGGCCACCCTCTTTCTCCCTCTACAATGAGGCTGCTGCGGGGAATGCTGGGAGAAGTACCGTGGCTGCTGGAGGACGTGTAGGGCTGCCGGCGCCTCACTCCACCTCTTTTCCCCCTCCCCTTCCCCCTCCTCCCCCCTTCCTCCTCCCCCCCTACTCCCGATTGGGCGCGCGGCGGCCATTTTTTTTAAATTAGCGAAACCCCCGGTTGTAGCCAGGTCAGATCGGGTGGCCCCCGAGGACCGCGCTATAACGGGGTTGCGCTGTACTTAGTTTTTCACACATGGCTTCTCCATTTTGGCTTTATTTATGTTAAATAAATCATGACACGGTGTAATATGTCATGTGTTGTTGTTCATCTGAGGTTGTATTTACCTAATTTTAAGACCTGCTAAGGAACAGATGATTGTTATGTCCTGATATGTAAAACCATAGAATTCAAAGCGGGGCTACTTTCTTTTTGACACAACTGTGTGTGTATGTATGTATGTGTGTGTGTGTGTGTATATATATATATATATATATATGTATATATATATATATATATATATATATATATATATATATATATATATATTGTGTGTGTGTATAGTTGAACTGCACTAATTTCAGCTCCGGACCCCGTTCCTGAGAGTTTCCATTGCTGGTGTCTCCTCTCAAACCTAGTCGGTTCAAAATGGCCATCAAATTGTGGGTTGTTAGGAAGCCGCAATAGATGACATGGCACCTTTTTATTGGATGGCTGCAGGTGCCATCTTTGAAAATCCAAGCAGGCAGCGGCAGCAAAAACTTTGTATTTTGGAAACCAGAGCGCTCTCGGAACTGAAAATAGTGCGGTTCAGCTACGGGCTTCACCCACTTTAAGAATACTGTAAAAAAAAAATTGACTGAAATGCGGCTTTAAATCTGCAGGCCAAGCAATATCCAAGCAATTTTTTATTTTTAAATTAATCAGTTTTATACCATGAGAATATTTGTAGCATTTATTTTTTTATTTTATTTTTTAAACTGGCATTTTTTTTTAATGTATTATAATGTAACAAGCATTTTTTTCCCGATTAGCAACTATTTACAAAGTCACTGAGTCAATACGCAGCCATTTAGTGAACCCTCGAGCCGAATCTTCGCCGATCAGTCACAGGAGAACGGATCGATTGACAACTTCGCTAATTACTTATGCATATATTAAAGGGGGGGGGGGGGGATTAAATAAAAACGGATGGTTGGACTGCTGTTTTTTAAATAGGTTTAAATGTGGTATGTTGCAAAACAGACTTTTTCAGTGGTACGGTGAATATTTTCTAGAACATGTGTATCGCAAGAATATTACACTGGGTAATCTGACACAAAATATGAAGATTTTTCTAAAATGTGTAGAATATTTCACTTAGCCATAGATACACAATATACTGTAACAAGGCTGTTTTTTTGTTTTTTTTTATTAGCCTACGTATGCAATTGTTTTGTTAGGAATTTAGCTTGAAATAGAAATTAGTTGAGTAATAATTTCAATTTAGCTTCATAGGGGTTTTTCACTTATCTGAGAATGGAGAAATACCTCACAGAACAGGGGCATAGAGTGACTAGAATGCCAAAGACCCAGTATTCCAGGCCTCGGAGAACAGCCACATTAATCACGTGGGTGATCGCTCATAAATATGCATCTTCTTCAAATACTCCGGGCCCTAAAGGGTTAAAGATGATTTCTATTTGTTGCAGTATCCTCTTTTATTTGTGCAGTGCGGCTCCTGTTTTCCAGGTGAATCTTTGCAACGAGTGCTTGCCTGAAAAGGATACTTATTTTGCGGCACCCCTTTCTTTCTGACAGCATGTGGTACGTTCCCCTAATAGATTCATGAATCTGTGTGCACCAGAGCTCTTGACAGTTGGTGTTCAACCTTTGGAGAGGCAAAGCCGGTAAAGTGTGTCAATGTGCATGTCTGACTGCACTAGTGACCAATTGGAAATTGTAAGGCTCTGCACTATTCATTTAAGAAAGCAGGGTTTCTGCATCTTTGCCTCCTGTTCTGCTCCCTTTGTTCTACAACACGGAGGATGCACATCAGCAGAGCTGCCTGGTAACCAAAGGTTTGGACAGCTCCCTTCTCCGGTTTGCTCATTCACGCCTCTCAGCAATGTCATCCCCAGGATCCAACGGGAGCAGCCAAAGGAATTCCTGTAGGTGCAACTTTTACTTCCATCAAAGCTGATCTTCCATCGGGCATATTTGAAGGAGGCGCAATCTTAAAGTTGTCTTGGTTCCAGAAACTGTACTGCAGTACTGGCATAGCTTAGTTTGGGAAACGTGAGTTTTTCAGAGCGTGACTTCCTCCTAATTTGGTTTTGGCCATCAGTAGAAAGACTGTTGCTTTCTGCTGTACGCTAGTGAAATAGTAATCACAGCTTTTGTATTTTTCCATCTTAACAACTAATCTAAATAAGGCATGAAATTAGTGCAAATATATTTTTTATGTATTTATAGATCTCAGATGCAATTAGTGAAATGACTCGGTTACGGGGGATGGCGTAGAAACGTAGGTTTTTAATCATATTAAATCATATTCCTTCCAGTTGACATATAGCTTTTTCAGGCTACTGTGGTTTTGAAGGAGTTTATACATTTTCTATTTTCCTGCATGAATTAAGTAGAAATAGCCTTGTTCATCCAGTTGCAATAGTGCAGAGTAAATGAGTTCTTCAGTATTAGGTGAAACCTTTTGTTATTTGGACTAACAATACAGTAGATATTATAAGACATGCTTTTGAGAGTTCTCTCTCTGCCTCGGGCTGTTGCTGACCTGAGGAAGAGGGGAGAACTTGAATGATTCTTATAATATCTATTGTTAGTCCAAATAAAAAAAGGTTTCACCTAATACTAAAGTACTATTTTACTGCAAGTAGATAAATATGTAAATCCTCAATTTAT
This sequence comes from Ascaphus truei, assembly GCF_040206685.1. NCBI lineage: Eukaryota > Metazoa > Chordata > Amphibia > Anura > Ascaphidae > Ascaphus > Ascaphus truei. Next base: position 183,407,874 of record NC_134484.1, read on the forward strand.
TGTATGTATAGCATCTATACTGGGTGCTATGTGATGTTTTTTATACAGTATGTGAACTGATGTGTTCTTGCCTATAAATAGTTTCATTGAATTTTTTAAAAATGATGATGGTTTGATTTGTCTTTTGATATTTTTATTTTTTTTCTAACCCGATTCTAAAGTACTTCTTAGCTTATTTTTTCACTTCATGCATTTCTCTTATAGATCTACAAAGATGTTGATCTTTACTGCAAATAAAGAGTTATTTATCTGGGATATGGGGTGACAGAAATACAAAGCTGGTAGAGTTCTGGGGTTTTCATGTACCCCCAAATTAGGCAGCAAAATGGACTCCTCCAAATCAATAGTTAAAAAAAATAATGCAATTTATGGATGATTGGTACCTGAAATAAAGGTGCGGCTGTTACATTATTGTGATGTAAGTATGGCACATTCATTACTTTTGGAGAGGGAGGGAGATTCCAGGCAAAAGGTGACACGTGTGCTCATTTGCATGTCATTTCCCAGAATCCCTTGCTGCAGTGGGAGCACTGTATGCTAGGTGATGGTTGAAAAGCAGGGTTGCAGACATGTCTAAGACATGTGAATGTGCTCACAACTGATATTCTTTATTGGAGATATATATATGAATATGAATATATATATATATTCCTTAAAATATATCTGCTACTAATGGGATGTGTTTGTTTTGCTAGGTTTCAATTTGAATATATGTGTGTATGTACTTTATATAGTGTAGAGTGAGCGATAGATTTGCATATACAGCAAGGCCCTGCCTCTCGGCGCCCTGCTTTTAGGAGATCCGCTGATACGCGGTACCGGGAAGGGGGCCGCCATGTCTGCACATGCGCAGAACGGGCCGGTCTAGGGTCGTGCATGCGCAGAATAGGGTTTTTTGCCGATGTTGCACAGGCGTAGATCGGCACATTTCCGGTCTGTATATAATTTGTGTGTAACCCTTTTTGTGAACCGGCCGACCCCCCCAATCTCACATTGGCCCCTCGTGGTCTAACCGGCTCCTTTCCCCGCAGCACACCTGCTCTAAAGGGTTACTGGTACTGCATAACACCTGTGGCTCCAGGAGATCTGAGCCTCCGCTAGCTGGGAGCCTGGGGAAACCCTTACCATTTACCTGGTGCAGCGCCTCCACTTACCCAGGATCCCCCGTTAGGAAAGATAGCCCTGGGTAAGAAATACAATAACACACGTAGATGATAAACCAAACTAACACTTTACTTAACACACACACATAACCTCATTACATAACATAACATAACATGACCTGATGCTCTACCCGCATCACCTCAGCCCAATGTCTGGTGTTCCCCACCCAGTGTCCTGTGATCCCCCACACCCAATGTCCCGCAATCCTGCGAAAGGTCGTGGGTGACTGCGCAGTCACTAAATTAAGCTAGGGCCCAGTTGGTGCACTTAGATTACTTGAGATACCTTCCGAGCACGCCGATGCTCGGGACCGCAACTCTCTTCTCAAAGGGTCAGACGTTCGTCTGATCCTTTCCAGGTACTCTGCCGGTGGACCCCAACGAGGGTCCCACCGCTCCACGGGAACTGCAACCGGATCACGGCAACACCAACCGCATGGGAACAGCAACCGCAGCTATTCGCTTTCTATCACAACTACTTCTAGAGTGACAGCAACCCTAACCTAGGGCCTGTCCCTGAGGAACCACAACCTGTGGTGGCTTGGGGAAAACTCCTAGGGCCTGTGGAACAATAACCTGCCCCCCTTCCCCTAGCTACCCAGTCCTCTCTGTAACTAACAACTAGCTATTAACTAGCTACTCCTAAAGCACCTGCAGCTGACACACCGCTCACACTGTCAGCCTGCAGGGATCCACACGCACTGCGCCCAGCACATGCAGCGACAACACACACAGACAGCTGCACTCACACACAGCCACCTGGATCCCGCAGCAAATCCACTGCATGCACACTGTGCCTCTTTGCCAGTGCCCACAGCCCTCTCCGCTGTGGCACTGCCAAACTTGCACCTTCCGCTCCTAAGGGTCACCTCCCTAGCTATGGCCGTCCCTCTTCAGTTACCCCCTGCCCTTACCGGGAATTGGGGCCTGCCTGGGGATCTAGGGAGAACCCTTACCTGATGCAGGAGCCACGAGCTCCCTGCACCCTTCCTACTCCTTCCTACTCCTTGTGCAGACTGACGCAGCAAAGCCCAGGAAATGTATCTATCTTCCCGGGCTGAGCTTCCTCCAGCCCTATTGGCCACACTCAGGCACCTGATGCCTGTCTCCCTAAGCCTCCTGGGAATTGTAGTTCCCAGGGGGCTGTCTATGTATTGGGGCCGCGTGCGCGCTTCCCCTGCGCATGCGCGAACCCCTAATGGCCGCCTCAATCTCTCTACTCCCTTCCCTACTCTCGCGTGATCTCTCCCTGCACTGGGGATCCTATCGCGCGCTTTGTACCTACTGCGCATGCGCGAGCTAACGCGCAATGGCGGCGCCCTCCTCTCAAGCCGTCGAGCCGGTGGCAACGCGATCGCGGCCCTAGCGACGGCCCGATCGCGTCCCCGGCAACCACAAGCGCGATCTGCTCCCTGCTCTCGCCCCCACCCTCGCAAAGTGCCGGCGGGTCCGTCGCAGCCTCCGGCGGCACCTGCTACCACACGGCCTTCACGGAGGGGGGCCAGAAAGTGAAAATTCACCTCGGGGCTACATGTGTATGTGTATATGTATGTATATAAATGTAGCAGGGTCCCTCTTTACCTACCCGAGGAGGAGGAGCTGCACTGCATCGGCCCTCTGGTGCCCAGGGTTGTTCGAAGCTCTGTCGGATCGGAGGAAAGTTCTGGTGGCCATCTTGGAATGGCTCCGCATGTGAAGAAGCAGGGACTACAGTTCCCAGAAGCCTCGGGTGGGGATAGGTCACATGGGCTGCCTTAGCCAATGAGGAGCGAGCGTCCATTTTATAGACTCTCGATATCCTCTGCGGGGCAGGAAGCACACAGTCAGTCCTGGGGGGGCCAGAAAGGAGGACGGACGTGTCCAGGGAGCAAGTAAGCCCCTGGACTAGGCCAGAACTTTGCCCCAGTTAGGCCCGATCGTTACTCAAGGAGTATTGTAGGAAAGGCACTAGATAGGGACTCTCCCTATTAGAGATCCACAACCCGTGCCACTGCACCGTCAGAGGGACGTCCATGCGGCGGCCTTCGGGTGAGACCATACGTGACCATGTAAGGTGTGAGGAGATTTATGTTGGACGGCCCGCTGCGCGGGACCTGATCCAACTCTACTACACAAGTGTTCCCTGGTCAGGACCATTGACCAGGAAGGTACCAACGTGCACCTATATTTCACAGGGGGTAGCACTACCTAACACTTTGGGGTGGGTCTGTTCTGCGGACACCGTGGTTCCAAGTTGCCCTGAGCACTCAGTACTTTTAGGGATAATTACCTCTGGTGTTGTTAGCCTTACAGTTATTATTGTGATTGTATTTCAATGTGTTATTATTGTATTGACCATATTGGGGACCCAGTAAAGTGTGTGTGTGTGTGTGTGTACGTACACACACACACATACATACAAACATACAAACATACATACATACATACCCGGTTGTGATAGTGTTTATTGGTTCCTATGAGGAGTAAATCTTGCCTACGCTGGGATCCTCATAGGTGCAGGCACCTCACCGCGAGATATAGCACCCCAGGCTCCCAAGAAGCGGAGGCTTTGGCCTTCTGTGAACCTCGCAGGTAATAGCAGCACGCGGAATCGCCCACGGTTTCCCATAGGGAAAGGGGGTTATGGTTATATATATATATATATATATAATTTGTGCACTCTTCTGTAGCAAAGGTAGCATGTTTTCTATATTTTGTGGCATTTGCGTTTGTAGTTTTTTGATCTAGCGATTAGGGCCCAACTATGAAAAGCTATTGTACTTGTGTAAGGTTTTGGTGACGTAATCTTCTGTATTTTATTATTGCTAGTATGGTTTTGATTAGGTCTCTAAAAGATAGACCTAGTGGACATTGTTTCCCATGTTTTGTATTAACATTTGACTTGAATATGCTTTATTAACTTGTTCTCTGGAGGTGTCTGCACACGTGCTGACTCGGCTACGAGACTGTTCCATGCGAGGAGACCCTGGAGCTCTGCCTGGATTGCACATGACTGGTTTGACACAACTATGATTCTGTTTTTCAAAAATATTGCACTGGCTGCAGTCTATATTAGACAATGGAGAAATAGATGCCTGGAACAGTTCCACGTTACCTTAGTTCTGGCAGCCAGCATTATTACAGTCAGTGAAAATGTGTTTATGTGCTTTAGTCTCCAGTTCCCGGAAACCGGTAAACTGATGCTTTGATTGCTAGTATACTTATGGCATGCAATTTGCGTTCAGCAACATACAATACTATCTACAGTAAAACCGCAGTTGTTAATATCTGACATAAACATATTAACGAGCCTTCTGCAGCTATAATAACAAGCCTTCTGCAACTGTTACATAAAAACAATGCTTTATTTGCTTTATATAACAAAAGAAAATGAAAAGATCACAGCATTGTGATGTAAAGAGCTTAAAGTCCTGCAAACATCCCTTTGTATGGTATATCAGATTCTCTAGCACTAGAGTGGAGGGTGTAATTAATTGATGTGATTATTTTGTATTTTCAAGGTTACTTTGCATTAAAGCCTGTGTGCTTGCCAATCATCCAAACTGAATTATAATTTAGAATATAGGGTCTTTATGTACAAGTTGTGCAAAGTGCATTGTTTTCTGGGAGCGCTAATTGAGAATTCCGTCCCTGTACAAAATGCAGGGCCCAATTTCTGAAACTGGTAGAGAAAGGGCTGACTGCAACTTGTGTTTTCTGCCACCTGGGAGAGGCAATAGTGCTATCCAATGTGAAAGAAAGCACAAGAGATTACAAACAAATGCATATTTAGGTTGCAAAAAAATAATGGATCTTTCAAATGTGTAGTAACCTTTCTGTTAATCTTTGGGACTTGGTTTAGTTACTTTTACTCACGTATTCTGCTGTTTTTGCCTATCTAAATTAATCATTGCATAACACCAATATATTTCACAAAATACCATGTACTGTATGTGTAGTACATATAGTAACCTTGCGTGAAAAATTCCATTCTCTAAAAATGTAATCTACATAATACAGCTCAACCCCCCGCTGTGCTTGGGGTCTAAAGTGTCACATTGCGTTATAAGCGGATCGCGTTGGCAATAATATAATATACAATTGTATGCATTGTACAATAAAGTATTTAAGATACCAATAATCGTGTTGTAAAGTATTCATAAATACGAAAATTGGGAGCCACGCTTGCATCGCGTTATAAGCGGATTCGCGTTGTAATGGATCGTGCTATAACAGGGTTGAGCTGTATCCTTTAGGTAACTTTTAGAATGGCATTATCATATGAAATATACAGGTACTGTATATGGAGACCATTTTGTAAGCGGTGAGATACTGTATATTCCCCACAATTCTATTTATTTATTTATTTATTTGCAGTGTGGATGTTTGAGTCAGATTTTGTTTTTCAGAATCAAATTATGCCATGACTCTAATTTTCAGGCTAGTGATCATTCATACCTATCATTCTGGTCTACATTCAATTATTATGATAGAACACCAGTCCTTTGTTGAAGAGGCGAAATCTCTGAGAAATAATAGTTTTCTGTTATTTGCAGAAAGGCATCTTTATCATTTTGTAGTCTTGCAAATTACAATTCTCCACGGTAATATGAAATATGTTGACTTTGTTGAACTAATGTTCTTCCATTTTATCTTGTAAATGTAGTGGGAACCTGGTTGTTTGCAAGTAAACAGAACTAGATTTCCGCACTTGGAGTTCAGAGTCCTTATCCAATACTATAAAACAGTTTGTCAAGCGTGCATATTCTAAACCATTCGTTCCAGACATCTATAACTTCTGACTTGCACAGCTTTGTACAGTATTTGTGTATTACAAGAACATGCTATCCATACTTACTCTTGAACTAGTTCTGTGTTAATTCAAGTGAATTTATGTTTTTACTTTCCGGGACTTTTTCTCTTTAGACTAGGTGACCTTATCACATCTCTTGGGTTCAAATATCACCTCTATGTTGATGACGCACATTTACAGAACAACGTCTCTGAATGTCTCTCTGCTATATCATCATGGGTGGCCCTCCGCCGACTCAAACTTAACATGTCAAAGACGGAGCTCCTCATACTTCCTCCCAAGCCTGGCCCTACGGCCCTTTCTACATTACTTTTGGCAGTACTATCATACACCCAGTTTCACAAACATGCTGCCTAGGGTTCACATTTGACTCCTCTCACATTCACAATGTACAGTAGCTAAAACCTGTAGTTTTTTTTTTCTCCATAAGGCCGTTGTAGTTCCAGCTACAGCGATGGCGCGCAGCACCAATGCATGTAGATGTAGTCCGTGTGGCGTGCGCCTATAGTGGGCACGACCGCGACGGCGCGACACAGCAACCAAAATCACTGAAATAAATAGATTTTGATATTTACCGCGACGGCCACACCACGTGACTGCAATAAACCAATCACATAACCTCTACCTGACTGACGTTCCCGCCCCTTGCAGCCAGCGACTTCGCAAAAACTCAGTTACAACTTTTGCGACGGGTGACGTTACCGGTCGCGTCGCCGCCAATGTAGCCTACTCTATAAGCTCAGCCTAACATTGCAAAGATACGCCCTTTCGTCTGTTGCTCTACTGCTAAAACTTTAACGCCGGCCCTCATTCTCTCATACTCTCCCGTCTTTACTATTTTAACCTTGTAATGTCCGGCCTTCCTGACTCTCGTCTGTCTCCGCTACTATCTATCCTAAACGCGGCTGCTAGAATCACTTTACTCTCTCCTAAATGTTTCTCTTACTGAAATCCCTCTCGTGGCTTCAAATCAAATCCCGTATCACACATTCAATTCTCCTCCTCGCTTTTAAAGCTTTACACTCCTCTGCCCCTCCTTACATCTCCGCCCTAATTTCTTGCATACACTTGCCTGACTTGCTTTCGGCTCAAGAATGTCTGCTGTCAACCGTTTTGTATCTAAAGCCCTCTCCCACCTAAAACCTTTCTCACTGACTTCCCTACACCTCTGGAATGCCCTTCCCCTCAATATCGGACTAGCACCCTCTCTATCCACCTTTAAGACCCATCTTAAAACCCACCTCCGTAACGAAGCATATGGGTCGCTCCGTGGCTGATACTATACATCTCATATCCAGTTACCATGACCCCTTGCAGACGCACTTCCCAGAACACCCTCCTACACTCTGCAAGTTCTCCTTAATTACCACTTAGATTGCAAGCTCTTCAGGGAAGAGATTCCCTTTCCAATTGTTATTTTTGTCTAAAGTGCTTATTCTCATTGTGTTATATTATTGTGACGTGTATTATCGCTGTGAAGCGTTATGTACATGGATGATGCTATATAAATAAAGATATTCGTATATGTGAGATTTAAACATCTCCCTAAAATTCAGGTGGCAGACTTGGAATTACTTGTTTTATGAAGTATTGTATTAAAGCTAAGGTTGGTGTTTTCAATATAGTTAATCACAAAAATGTGGCACTCCATTGATCAAAGGTTCCAAAAGGATAAGGGAGCGGGGGACATCCAATTCGTTATGTAAAAATAGAAAAAAACACCAATGGTGTGGTATGCAAATGCTGATGGTACAAAATTGGCTGAAATAACTCCAATGGTTATACCGACATTAGTGAGAGAATTCAGGCAATTCAAAATCTATGGATCTATGATCCACCAGAGAACTTCATGTGTGTGGGTTAACTCAAAAGAGAACAGAAAGGACCATAGCGCAAAAAGTGTCTGTAAAATCATTATATAAGAAATAATATAATAACCTACCCTCCCAAATGAACACTTACATGGGGAAGGATTAAGTATGGCATAAAAAGAGTATTAAAATGATTTAACTGGCAAGCGGCTATCTCACCGCTCCCGCGGCGCTGCTCTGGTGCTGGGCAGGGCTGGTTGGTGTCTCCTGCGGTTTCGCGACCGCCCGGGAACTCCTTTTGGAATCATCGTATCTGAAGAAACCGGGAAACTATTTTTCATTTAAGGTTCAGTGGAGGATTCCTATGTATTTATTCACTGTGACATCACACTACCACAATCATCGTTGTTTCACACATTGTTCTGTCATTATTCACGTTGTATATAGTGCAATATTGTTCCCTTGGTGTCCCTCACTTTGGGATATATAATTATATTTAATTTTCACTCTACTCTATTATCTCTGTAATTATTGTTACGTGTTGGAGAGCGCCGTCCTAGTTATTTTTTGTTGTTTGTTTGTTTTTGTGCTCTATTGATCAAAATCATAACTAGCTAATATTCATTGTAAAGAATAAATACATTTTTAACCATACTGGTATTTTATCAACGCATCCGGGGGGCATCGTCCTGATTAAGGTCCCACAACGACTTCAAACATTGGCCTTTAAACTTTGCAAAAAATATTAGCTTGTTTTTCGTATTTTTTTTTTTTCTGCAATTCAGAATATTTTTTTTTTTTTTTTTTTTGCAAAATACAAAGCAAGCTTATTTTATTTATTTTTTTGCTTTTGTATGGCGTGCTCAGGCATCTTTATTTAGCTATGATACACTAGTACAGGGTTGAAGCCACCTGCTTTGTTTATGTAAACACCCATGTCTATTTTGAATTGTTTTTCAAGATCTTTGCAGAGTGCACCGCCTAGGACTTTCTTTAGCCTGCAATTGCTTTTATGCATCCCTATATTTGTGTGATACTGTATGATTAATACACTTATTTTGTACATTGTGTCGTGAAATCATTCTGGGGATATGGCCAATCATTTGTATCACGTGTGTTATGTACTTAATACATTGCATCTATAAAAAGTACATATGTAGCCAGAGTTGCTACTCCGGGGACAGTAAAAACCGCGGCTGATTGCAGGGGTCAGTTCTTCCGAATGGAATCCTCCACGGAAAGATTTCCTGATGCCAGGGCATGCTGCGGTCAGCATCCTACAGCTTTCCTTGGCAGCACAAATATTAAGTCTGGCAACATCTCTAGATTAGCAATAACTGCTTGCAGGAAGGACAGGGGGAATAAATTACTCAAGTTAAAGTATTTATGCATATTGAACATGATTACTTGTATATAAAGTTACAGACATAACTGCGCCCCCTCTAATTTATTAGTATGAGTTTTGGGTAAATGGGGGTACACCCCCCACATCTGACCACTAGTCATGATTTTATTTCATTTTTGTTGTGTGTTGGTGTTTTGGACAGCAATAATTAGTGATGGGAACAACTTTGTTCTTGCAACTTTACTTAAAGAACTGGCTGTTTATTTCTTATTGGCTATTTTCTTTAATAGCTTCCTATCCCAGGATTTGCAATGAGCTCCCACTTCATTACTTCAAAAGACATTTTGGTTGAGTTTGCTGTTTTGTCTATAATTTGGATTGCTTTGACGGCTTCTTGTTTTTATTTGTGATCAGTCAGCAACCCTTGGTTTGTAAATGCACCAAGTCACATAGTAGTAGTAATGATTTTAATTTTTTGCATCCCATTTGTGTCTGTATTTCCCAATTAAATGGTCTTTGGCACTGACATTTTCAAAACTCCATGATATCCTTGTAAGCACTGGAGGGGTTGGGATCATATAACTAACAAAATAAAGCTGTGTTTGTGGCTAGGCAGAAATGCACCAAAACAAGATTACATGCTGCAGATAAGGCCGGATTGCCCAAGTGTGTGATTGCTATATGACCCTTTTCTGCCATAGTCTATAGCAGGGCTGTCATACATACGGCCCACAAGGGGTCGCCATGCAGCACACGGCCGCTCAGCTGAAAGACCCTGCACTCAAACCAGGGGGGAGAACTGGGACAGTGGCTGTGGGGGCCCAGCAGCCTGGCGCTGGAAGTTGCATCTGGCTGCCGGGCCTCCTCTCCCCCTGGTGGTCCAGGCCATCGCTCCCCCCAGCTGAACCAGGCCTCCTCACTCCCCCCCACCCCCCTCTCGATGCATGCCAGAAGTAAGGCCCAACATCTGCGACCGCGTGGCACCGGAGGCTATCCCCAAGATAAGGTTTTGTGGGAGAGGGGGGTATTGTGTAGGTTTTGTGTGGGTATTGTGGAGGTGGGGGAAGGGTGGTTTTGTGTGTGTTGTGGTGAGGGGGTAGTGTGTGTGTGTGTGGTGTTGCGGAGATACTGGCAACGTTTATGTATTTTTAATAAGGAAAACACAAGAAAAAGTTGTATGTGTAGGTTATAGTGACTATTTATTGCAGTCGGACTTAGGAATCATCCCCCAAGCTATTCTGAGATTGATTGGCCCTGGTGTATACTGTAGGATATCTGTATTTTATTGTGTATTGTGCTGATTGCAGCTTTGTATGTACTGACAGTCTGTATATACTTCCTCATTATTGCAAGAGATTACTATGGTGTTTTTATGATTTCTATTTCAACGTGAGCTTTTCTGACATGCGGGATAGATCCAAGATTATTGTGGTATTGCCGGAGTATTTAAATATTCTTGTGCCTCCGCCAAAAGGTTTCTGCTCATTGTTGTCCCTTAAAGGTCATTCATCTATTTCAGGGGTGGCCAACTCCAGTCCTCAAGAGCTACCAACAGGTCAGGTTTTCAGGATATCCCTGCTTCAGTTGAAGATTGAGCCACCTGTGCTGAAGCCGGGATATTTGGAAAACGGCCCTGTTGCTAGCTCTTGAGGACTGACGTTAGCTACTCCTGATGTATTTGGATGCTTAGAAAGTTGGTGGAGAAGCACTGTGAAATTGGTCACAGTGTCACTGTTTTTATTAAAATAGCAACATTTGTAGCAAAACATGCGATATGGGTAATTTTCCTTGGTTGATTTTAGAAGTAGACGTTTGTTAGATACCATCACAATTTCTGCAAATTTGAGTCATGTGTTCGATATGAATCAGTGATAATTAAAGGAGTAGGTGAGCTAGAAATGATTTGCTTTCTAGTTTGTCCATGACGTAACATTGGTTAACTTCTCGGAAGATCTTATTTTCCTCTGTACAGGCATACCCCGCTTTAAGGACACTCACTTTAAGTACACTCTCGAGTAAGTACATGTCGCCCAATAGGCAAACGGCAGCTCACGCATGCGCCTGTCAGCACGTCCTGAACAGCAATACCGGCTCCCTACCTGTACCGAAGCTGTGCGCAAGCGGGGAGACTATAGAGCATGTTACAAATGTGTTATTTACATCAGTTATGCACGTATATGATGATTGCAGTACCGTACATGCATCGATAAGTGGAAAAAAGGTAGTGCTTCACTTTAAGTACATTTTCGCTTTACATACATGCTCCGGTCCCATTGCGTATGTTAATGCGGGGTATGCCTGTATATACAACCTACATTGTATTTTTCTGTATACAACCTACTCTTCCTGCAAATGATTTGTGTTGTGTAATCACAGACAGTAAGTTCACGTGTATCAATTTTGCTTCCAATAAAAATTCAGTTGTAACTTAGAGGAAGCAAAAGGACGTGAGAGTCAGAACAAAGGCGGCTGAATGTTTATTTCCAAAAGCAATTTTGTTGAAACATAACATTTGGCAGAATGTCGTTTGGTCAGTCTCCCTAGAATTGGACTTTCTGTTATTGCTTTTGCCGTGAGCGCAGAAAATAAATGTCTGTTTCAGAGCTTTCTGGGAAAACCGTTTTATTAGCGTCAGAGCCATGTATTTAATACACTGTCAGGCCCTGGAGGTATTTCAGGTAGACTGAGCATGTGTGTTCTGTGCTTTCACTGGCTGCAGAAGTGTGTTGATTGAAGTAAATCCCACATGTAAAACTTAATCTGACTCCAAAAGACTGTTCATGGTCCCAAGGCTCAACAAAGTATCCGGACGCTCCTCCTTCTCTTACCGTGCACCCCAAAACTGGAACAATCTACCGGAGACTCTCACAGCCACCACCAGTCTAAGTTCTTTCAAAACTAAGGCTGTCTCACACTTTAATCTGGTCTGTAACTGCCTATAATATACATCTTCTCTAACTGTGCATGCAATGTCTTGTATATAATGTATACCCTGTTCATTTATGTAACTGTATTTGTAACCATGTATTATTTGTCATATTAACTATGCCCAGGACATACTTGAAAACGAGAGGTAACTCTCAATGTATTACTTCCTGGTAAAATATTTTCATAAATAAATAATTTGTCAAGCACATTGTAACAGATTTGCTGCTGAAGTGACCTGTGTTGCTGGGCAACATGCTATAGCCGGCTCCAGCAGGGAAAGGTTTCTTATACACATTTACCCAGTGGTATTAAGCCGTGTGGCACATTACATCCCGTTCATGTGAATGACCTGTATGTCTTTTGTTTAGTTCAGTCGGCTGCATGAAAGTTATACCTTACAGCAAAATATGTTGCGTGCCCAAGAAGTGGCGGCGGTGTGCTCAGGAGTACAGCTCTACCGCTTTCAGGCCTGGATTCATTAAGCTGTGTGGACTTGAATGGCAGTTATTGCTGGAACGGGGTGTGATATCCAGCACCACAGCCTGATAAACCCTAGCCTTCGTACTGGACTAATTAATGTAGATAGGGTTGCCAGGTGGTTTCTCCAAAAATACTAGACACAATGGTGAAAGGTGCAGCGCGCGAGACACACACACACCTCTCTCCACTCCGTGCTGTTTCCTCCTCTCCTTGGCCCCACCTCCAGGTTCCTGACACTGCCTCCTGATTGGCTGCTGCTGGCAAATGCAGCTAATCAGGATGGAGGAAGCTGCCCAGCCTCCTAGAAACTGCCCTGCTCTCTCCCCACTCAAGGAAATGCTGCGGCCCCCAAGTGGGTCAGGTCACTATGTCCAGAGAGGTAATTCCGGACTCATACATTTCCAGTATTATCGCTAGTTTTTTACTGGACATTGTCCAAATACAGGACAGTGTGGTTCAATACTGGACCCCTGGCAACCCAATGTAGAAGAGGCCACAAAATAACCAGTCTGGGCTTTCCACTTTTTTTTTTTTCCCCATCTCTATTCCGCTTTCTCTCTCTCTCTCTCTGCACTATGATTATTTTCCACTCTGTTACCCCCTGCATATCTCACTTTACAGTCCAGTTTAACAACGAGGTGGGCACCTAGAGTGGCACAAAATTGTGGATTCCATGCAGCAGGGCCTCAGACGGGGGAAGGGCGAGGGTGGGGGTTACAGCTATTGTCCTGGGCCCAGTGAGTCCGCAGGCCCGGGCACACTGCTGGTGATGCTATCATGTACCAGAGTTGCAGAGATACCTCTCAAAGAGGGCCGTTATCAGCCCACCTCCATCCTACAAGGCTGCACTTAAGCACACTCTGCTCTTCTCCATTCCCCCCACTGTTGTGGTCCTCCCTTCCCCCCAAGCCTATACCTCCTTCTCCGCCCCAGCACATAACTACAGGCATACCCCGGTTTAAGGACACTCACTTTAAGTACACTCGCGAGTAAGTACATATCGCTCAAATGGGCAAGCGGCAGCTCGCGCATGCGCCTGTCAGCACGTCCTGAACAGCAATACCAGCTCCCTACCTGTACCGAAGCTGTGCGCAAGCGGGGAGACTATAGAGCCTGTTACACATGCGTTATCTACATCAGTTATGCACATATATGACGATTGCCGTACAGTACATGCATCGATAAGTAGGAAAAGGTAGTGCTTCGCTTTAAGTACATTTTCGCTTTACATACATGCTCCGGTCCCATTGCGTACGTTAATGCGGGGTATGCCTGTATTCCCATCCACCCAGGACACATAACTGGCTCCCTACCCCCAGTACAATGAGAATGTACAATTCCTATCATGTTCTCCTTTTTATTGTTAACTAAATCTGTAATTATAAATGCAGAATTTGTGTTCATACTAGTGCACAATATTAATTTCCAAAAGTTAGTTGGGGGAGGGAGAAACAGATGCGCAAGGTTGAAGTTTTGCCTCATGGCTTTGCACCGGCCCTGTTACAAGTATGTTCTTGTAAAGCCTCTAGCTTCTTTCTTGTACTTTGCTCCTTTTCCCCTTGCCGCTCCTTTGCCCCCCATGTCGCTCCTTTGCCCCCCATGTCGCTCCTTTGCCCCCCGTCGCTCCTTCCAGCAGTTCTTACCATGTTTAATTTGAGGGCATGGAAAGTATAGAAAATATTACCTCATACCTCGCACACAAAATGAGCTGTAACTTTTGCTATGTAATTAAGAAGGGCACGAAGTATTTTGCAGTTCAGCCCAAGTGTATAGTATATTGGTCTACAATGCTGTAGTATCAGGAGCGGCCAACTCCAGTCCTCAAGAGCTACCAACAAGTCAGGTATTCAGGATATCCCTGCTTCAGCACAGGTGGCTCACAGGTGCACCGCCCCAGCCAGAAAAGGTTTTGCGCTTTAAAACAATAATTGCATTGATATGTACATTATTGGTGCTAACCTCGACGCCCATCATCTTTGTCTTATTATAAGACGTGCACAGGAGCGGCCATAATGCCACATTGCCACATTATTTCTCAGCAACGCTACGCATGAGCAGCAATAGAACTATACAAGAATAACTCATCTAAAAAACAAAGGATGACGCAGGAGCTCACCGCAGGCGCAAATGTGAATTGCATTAAAAATGAACACATTCCACTTATCAAAAAAAAAGTCTGGCGTTCTAAGCAGCACCCCAATAAAAAAATAAAAATCGGTATGTGAGGTGCAGGGGAACAGAGGAAGGGACCCTGGACCTTCCCAATACTAATGCAGAAAATTGGTGGGTGTTCCCAGCACGCAAAGACCGAAACTGTATTTGTAATGAGATAATTAAATACAATGTTTACAGTGACAGATACTGCATGAATACACAGATCTAGGGATCAAAGTATAAAAACTAAAGTAAGCCTAATTGGCACAAGAGTGAGGGGGAGTAGGAAAAAGGGAAAACAAACAAAGGGGGGAGGGGAGGTGAAACAAAATACAACATATAAGGGAAAAAATGCTAAAAAGGGCAAAACAAGGAGCTGATGTGGCTTAAGGGGGCACACACAAAAAATTATCCAAGGGGATAAAAAAAGATTCCTCTTTTTGCACTCAATATTATTTTATTTAAACAGATATAGGACAAAGTTGTCCTATACTTATATCTGATATACAGCTATTTATATGTGGAATTAACTACACATATTTATAAAGGAGGGACCAAAAATACTCTATGTGACCAATATATGTCTTTCTCTTCTTTATGATCATAACATAGGATTGGGTGATAATAGATGTGCATATAATTTACCCTAGTTTTTTGCAATACAAGGCAACTATATACTGCCCACTGAGCCGTCATACACCTACTCCATATATATGTATTACCAAAATTATACTGCGCTGTCGGAGTGGTTTCAATAGAAAACCAGACACATATTAATGTGATTTACTAGTCTGCAATACAAAATATATAGTCTTAAAATCACTCCACCCCTACAGAGGATTCTTTTAAACATTTATCACTAAATATTTCACTGAGTCACAAATTACCTTTGATGTAATAAAATTTTATTATTTTTGTTTTTAACTGAATATACTGATCTGATAGCCCTTAAGGCAACAATAGCACACTTGTTTTGCTAGGACAACTTTGTCCTATATCTGTGTAAATAAAATAATATTGAGTGCAAAAAGAGGAATCTTTTTTATCCCCTTGGATAATTTTTTTTTGTGTGCTTCCAATTGATCCTCATGCACCTTATTATTACTACATATACTGCACCGACACACTTTATTCGAGCAAATACCCGGTATGTACCTGGCAGATACCTGGAATGCGCCGCTCCTCACCTCTGACAAGCCCCGTTGCATTTGCCTTCCCAGCCTGGGTTCATGCCTGGCTGATGGGCGGCTGATCTGTTAAATGATAATGATTAGGATTTAATA
Organism: Ascaphus truei; assembly: GCF_040206685.1. Classification (NCBI taxonomy): domain Eukaryota; kingdom Metazoa; phylum Chordata; class Amphibia; order Anura; family Ascaphidae; genus Ascaphus; species Ascaphus truei. The sequence continues at coordinate 183,423,830 of NC_134484.1, forward strand.
GGATGCAATGCTTCGCGTGTCTACCAGATGGCATAAATTCATGAATTGTAATGCAGTATATATATATGTACTGTGCAGTATTGCAGCCAGCGGGAATAAAATGCTTCAATCCCTGCTGGAAAATAACTCAATGCACTCGGGCAGAAAACAGTCACAAACCTCAATACACACGGGTATACCCGAATTCGTGGGACTAGCCGAGCTCGAATAAAGTGTGTCGCCAGTGTACACCTTCATTAAATAATATAATAGGATGAGCGGTTCTACAACAATTTCGTGGATTATGGGGGGCAAAGTTTCGGGGCGGGATGCCCCTTCCTCAGGCCCAATCCCACGGATCCTCAAAAGAGGAGCCTGTGGTACTTCCCTTTAGCCAAACCACAAGGATCTCCCTCCGTAAAAAGTAATGGGATCAGTACACCAGGTGGATCTACCAAGATGTACTCCCAGAACATGGAGATGACTATTATGAGAACAACCTATAAAAAAAATTTAGTCACAGGTGAGCTAGAAAGCACTCCAAGATATGGCCTCTTGAGTGATCACAAACCCCATACTCAGCCGGCCCAATAGTAAGCAAAAAGTGTAAAGTCCTAATGAGTAATGTCAAGAAGGTACCAATGAGCAGAGCAGCCACTATACCACATAGAAGGAATAATGCATAGACCATACGTGACACGATCAGTAATGTCTCTCCATCTGTGCAGCTGCCTGTATTGTATACCAGCTGTAGGTAGCCTGCAGTTCTGCGCCTTTAAGCCACACGGTAGAAAGGAAGAGGGGGCTTCTTCTGCACTCATCTGGTATCCGTGACATTTATTTATTTTAAATCCTGCTATCCATTTTGTGGCCGTAAAATCCGGAACAACTGTTAAAATCCGTCAAAACAGCAGCCCTGACATAATCTATTTAAGCACAATGTTGATTTGTGGTGGAAGTGTCTGTAAATGGAGATAGGAGGGCAGACGTTAGTACAGTAACATTTTGATCTGTTATCACAACCCTAATCTCTATAATTATGCACATGCAGAAATAAGGCAAACTGGCCTTCTAATGTTACCAATAGGTCATAAACTGTAATTATGTCAGAGGCTCACATTTTACATTGTTTACGATGTGCTACTTTTACTTCTAAATACACTGTTCTGTAATAGCCGTTAATAATATTTAATCCACACACCGATATATTGAGAATGCATTTCAATTGTGAAATGTATTCTGGTAACCCATGAAAACGGCAAACAAAAATGCTGCTTGTGAGAATTTAAACGGTAGTGCAGCAAAGGATTATGGGACAGATTTCCTGGCTGCTATATGCATAATTGTTTGTATGTCTTTTTATAGCGCCATTAATATACATAGCGCTTCACAGTAGTAATACATGTGACAATCATATAAATAACAAATAATATAAACAGAACATGGAAATAAGTGCTTCAGATATAAAAATTTACATTTAGGAAGAGGAGTCCCTGCTCCGAAGCACTTACAATCTAATTGGTAGGTAGGAAGAACGTACAGAGATAGGCAAGTGCATCTGCAGGCGGCCAAGCTTTATGTATCAGGTGTATAGTATTAGCCACGGAGCTACTCATATGCTTCGTTAAGCAGGTGGGTCTTAAAGATGGATAGATAGGGTTAGTCGGGTATTGAGGGGAAGGGCATTCTAGAGGTGTTGGGCAGTCAGTGAGAAAGGTTTAAGACGGGAGAGGGCTTTAGATACAAAGAGGGTAGAGAGAAGACATCCTTAAGCGGAACTCAAGAGTTGGGATGATGCATAGCGAGAAATTAGAGTTCAGATGTAAGGAGGGGCAGAAGAGTGTAATGCTTTAAAAGTGAGGAGCAGAATTGAGTGTGAGATGCAGGATTTAATAGGAAGCCAGGATAGGGATTTCAGCAGGGGAGACAATGAGACAGATTTAGGAAAGAGTAGAGTGATCCTGACAGCAGTGTTGAGGATAGATTATAGGGGAGACAGGTGAGTCAGGAAGGCCAGACAGCAGGAGGTTACAGTAATCGAGACGGGAGAGAATGAGGGCCTAAGTCAGAGTTTTAGCAGTGGAGCAACAGAGGAAAGGGCGTATCTTTATAATATTGCGGAGGAAAAAGCAACAAGTTTTAGATACGTTCTGAATGTGAGATGAGAAGGTGAGAGAGGAGTCGAGTGTGACCCCCCCTAGGCAGCATGTTTGCGCTACTGTTGCAGCTTTCATTGTTGAGACGCAGAGCACCGCCACTTCCCTTCCTACGTTGGAAGGCACCTCTTCCTGTTTGCGCTACTGGTTTTGTGGCATAACTTCCAACAGTAATGTGGAAGGAGGTAGTAGGCCAGGTTTGGGATGAAATATGAGGAGTTCTGTTTTTGACATTGAGATTGTCGGTGGAGGGCCATCCAGGATGATATCGCAGAGAGACATTCAGAAACTTTGTTCTGTACAGCAGGTGTAAGGTCAGGGGTTGAGAAGTAAATTTGTGTGTCATCAGCATAGAGGTGATATTTAAACCCAAGATATGTGATTAGGTCACCTAGAAAAAGTGTGTACAGAGAAAAGAGAAGAAGTCCGAGGACAGAGCCCTGGGGTACCCCCACAGGGAGATCGATAGAGGAGGAGGTGTTGGCAGAAGAGACACTGAAATTACGATGGGAGAGGTAAGAGGAGATCCAGGATAGATCTTTGTTACGAATACCAAGAGTATGGAGAATGTGAAGGTGAGGGTGGTCCACGGCATAAAATGCTGCAGATCGAGTAATATGAGCAGAGTGTAATGACCTTTGTCTTTGGCAGCATAGAGGTCATTGGTTATTTTAGTGAGGTCCGTTTCAGTGGAGTGAGCAGTGCGGACGCCAGATTGTAGAGGGTCTAGGAGAGAATAGGTGGTGAGAAAATGGAGCAGGCGAGAGAATACAAGACGTTCAAGGAGTTTAGAGGCAGGAGAGAGACAGGTCGATAGTTAGACAGGTAGAGTCAAGCGTGCTGTTTTTGTGTAATGGTATGACTGTTGCATGTTTTGAAGGAGGAGGGAAAGGTATCCGAGTAGAGGGAGGAGTTAAAAATCTGTGAGCGCGTAGGGATTATAGTAGGAGCAAGAGGTTTTAGGAGATGGGAGGGAATGGGGTCAAGAGGGCAAGTGGTAAAGGGAGAAGAGCAGCTGACAAGTGACACATCCTACACCGTGACAGCGGAAAGAGAGTCGATGAAGGCAGGAGGAGAATTAGGAAGCGGTGTAGGGTGGTAGGAGGAAACGGGATGTTCTGATGTATGGATTCCACCTTTTCCTTAAAATAGTCAGCAAAGTCCTGAGGTGAGATGGAGGAAGGAGAAGAGGCAGCTGAGGGTGGTCTGAGTAGGGAGTCAGACAGAGAAGAGTCGGCGTGGGTTATACTTGTGCATGTTAAGTGAAAAAAGTAGGTTTGTTTAGCATGAGAGGGGGCAGAGTTGAAACAGGATAGCATACATTTGTAGTGAATGAAGTCTACAAGAGGCGTTCAGAGGAATGAGTGCAGGAACGTACCATACGCGTGTGGGAATTTAGCCAGGGTCTGGGGATAGAAGAGCGAGAACGGCAGAGAGAATGCGGGGCATGTAGATCGAGCGGACAGGGCAGAGGTGTAGTTCCTGACCAGGTTGTCTGAGTCTGGAGCAGGGCTGAGGCCAAGTTCCCGGTGGAGGCTGCTGCACGCGCACCTGGCGTCCTCACGGCGCGTGCACAGCTTAAAACCGCTATCTGCGGTCTGTAGGTAGCGATCGGAGGTGCAAGGGGCCTGGCCAAAATGGTAGGGATGGGCCCGGCAATGACGTGGCGGTTGCCATGTCTCAGGCACAAAGCACAGCACCAAGTTATAAAAACAGAAAGAGATTATCGTTCTATCCACCAAATAAATCCCCTTTCTTTAAAAGGATAGTGGGAATGTGTAGGAATAAAAATAACTGATTTTTGCTATTCAAATTTAATTATTTATATATAAAGATATCAAATTGAATCTTAAAATATGGTAAACATATTGGTGCAAAAAAAAACTTCCCTCGCCGGTAATCCAACCTGGGCAGCAACAAGCTCTCTGGAAGCAGGAATAATCCTCTCTGTGCATACAGTATGTTCAAATTAGTAGTGGAAATGAAATCCAAAGTTCTAAATAAATAGTCACAAATTACTTATGAAACCGTTAATAGGATAATATAGGATCCCTCTGCTTCAGTTCTTTTGCTGATATTAGTTGCTGGGAGCAGCTGCTGCAACAGGACGGGAAATTTTTTTCACCTGTTGTACATGTCCAAAAAAAATAATGCCCTCCTATTGGCTCCTGGCGCACCACGTGACCGCATCGCCACACGGGAACACAATAGAGTTGTATCCGTTGCTGGGTGACGAGCCACAGACCGAAGAGGGCCAACAAGCAAGGAGACACCCGCCTGTTAGTGAGGAGGTGAGTGATTGGTGTGCGGTGCGCACGCTGCCGTTACCACCAGGGACCTAACCTGAGAGAAGAGAGGGAGGAGCGTAAAGTGGAATCAAAAGCTGGTAGGTTAATAGTGCGCGGGTCTCTGCAGAGACGAGGGGGAGATGGACAGAGAGAGGAAAGGGGGAAATGGAGAAATCACAGAGAAACATTTGGGTTAAGGGAGGGTAATGTTGCTGCCGGGGAGGCAAATACTTCATCCTTTTGGAGTCAAAACAATTATCTACTAAAGGGAAGGTTGCTGATTGATAAAGTAATTTAAATTGTGTTATCTCAACTAACATAGTCTCAATGTTATTTTAGTTTGTATTTCTTTCATAACCTAATATTACCGCACAATAACAAAATTGTTTTACCTGGTGCTTTTTCCCCTAACCCATTTTTGCTTTACAAGAACAATGTTTGCATAATAATAATAATAATAATAATTATAATTCCTTTCCCTGCTGCAAAAAGATGCAGTCAGGCCTTCTAGCACTAATGCATTACTATTGCAAACACGCTTTCCAAGTTAAATAAAAATAATTTATTTGATATGTCGACCAATGTTGCTACTGCTATTACTTGGAATATGATGTGAAGTATTTGGCGCCTACCCAGGCTGCGTGATTCATTTAACATGTACAGTATTTCGAATGTCTGCAGGCACTGCAAAAGAACGGTGACCCAAACATCTGAGGGCTCACTCAGTCTATCAGAAAAACACAGAACTATTACTGTTTTGTTTTCCACGCATGGATTTTTTTTTTGTTCAACTCCTGTACAGTAATGGTTGGTTCTGGTTTAAAATGTATTGTGTGTAAACAGACTCAATATACTGCTTCCCTTTTCAAAACCGTTCACATTTAAGAACAGACATTATTCTCTTCCCACCCACCCAAAAGATCCAATGCTAAAGTAGATTAAAAAATACTGAGCCCCCTTATGCTTTAGGGCAAATATGTTGCTATTCTGTGGCACAAAACGGCATCAGATGGATGTACGAAAGAAATCCCATTGAAATCAATAGGATTATTTTATTTGAAAAATATGATGTCATTGGTTTGCTCAAGAATCGCCCCAATGTTCCCATGTTACACAGGCACAAAGGAAAGCCATATGGGTATTCTACCTTGCAACCATAACATCTACATTTATTGTTTTATTTATTTCATATTACTGCCATCAGTTAATGCAAATTGACTCTTATAAAGTGTATAATTACCAGATCTGCTTAGATTTTATCGTTGTCCTTAATTAGCGATGAGCTTTTACCTGTCTTGTACTGTATGCCTTCTAGGTGATTGTTTCCCTTTGGTGAATAGACTGAAATATAGAGTTTTTAGTACATATAACACCGCAAGGAGATTATCTCTCGTGTTTGCTTTGTTAGATGTGGAATATTTCTGTGATGCTGGGAGAGTTTTGTCCATGTGTTACGGACCTGTTGGTATACTAGATCAGGGGTGAGCACACGTTTTTGTCGGCGCCCCCCTGCCTGCTCTCCCCCCTCCCCTTTACCTTTTCTCTGGCGTTTTCTGACATCACGACGTTATGTGACGCCACTGCGTCATTTGACCCCGCTGCGTCATTTGACCCCGCGTCAGAAGCTGCCGGAGACGAGGTAAGGGACTTACAGTGGCTTTGCGAGCTCCCCCGGCATTTCATTTAAATGTGAACAAGAGCACAAAGCCTCTGTAAGCGTCCCGCACTCCCCCCAGAAAATTTTGCACACCCCTGCACTAGATGAAGCACAACTTAGGCCGTGTCCATGGTAAGTGCGACCGCTCACGCGATAATGTCGTGCCTCTAGTAGGCAGGCCTTAGAGACGAGAAGCGTCGGCGCCAACGATTCATGAACAGACAAATTTGTTCCTGGGTCACATGAGCGGTTGACCAAATGAGGACGAACCATCTCCATGACGTCACAGCTCTGCCTCCAAATGCCTCCCCATCGTGTCTACCTCTAGGATACGCTATTTAAAGCTGCAGTTCAAGCAATCTCCTGCATGTGTTTTTTTTAATAAATCAGTTCTGTAGTAAGAAAAAATACTTTTAGCATTTTCTGTTTTAAAAAAAAAACAACTTTGAAAGACCAATTTTCTTGTATTCTATTTTAACAAGCATGTTTGTTCCTATAGCAACCATTTCCATTCCCCAGATCTAAAGATTTCAACGATCAATAGACGGAGAACGAATTGACCGGAAGCTATGCAGTTCTTTAGGTAAGAAGAGATTGCCCACATGAAACTATTGAAGTAAAAAAAAAAAACTAAAAAATAAACGGGAGCTTGAACTGCAGCTTTAATGTGATCTCCCCCATGAAAATGAGCAATGTAATGCATGCTGTACTCTGCACGCCTTAGGGCTCCTAGCGTGCCAGCCCTTATGTCGTGCAGGATAGGTTTGGGGGCACTCTAAGGGTTAAGATGCAAGTCTACCATACACAATACACAAGCTTGAAAATGTAGTGCTTGCCACTGACAGTGCACAGTATTGGACAAATCATTTCATCTCCCTGTGCCTCGGGTGAGGAGGCTTTCTGGTTAGAGCACATTAATTTTGAAGTGGCGGATGCCCGTTGGGGTTGATGGGAGCGTCCTCATTTACCGAGAGGAAATGCCAATTGTAATGCCGCTGGGTTTGATTCTGCCTGCTTTTGCTATTCATTTTGTATGTAGAGATAGTTTTAGAGAAAAGGTTTCTCTGCCAGTGCTCAAAGTTCAATTAAGTGCTTTTCCGTAACTGAAAGAATAAAAGCTACATAGCTTAATCTTCATTAGTCTTTACTTAAATGCACCTTAGTTGAAGGGTCCAGGTTAATGAAGGTGAGTACAGGCCTGTACTCAGGTCATTAATGCTCATTATTAGGGGTGTAGGAAAAACATAAAGAAAAAGGGATGTCAAGGGAACCTATGTGAACAAGGAAACCTGACCCCTAAATAAATGATAACTCCAACAACATCCCTTAGAGCTAGACCATTAGAAATAAAAGACAATGTCTAAAGACATGGTACTCACAACACTTGTGAGTGTGGTCCGTCTGGTCCCGGCGTGCTCTCAGCCCAATGTGTATTGCAGAGGTGAATCTCCCTGAGAAGGGTAGAAAATGGCGGTGCACAGCGTGTCAACAGGTGCCTCATGTGTTCCGGAAGCAGGAAGTAAAACGGAAACTGGATGGCGATTTCAATAGAAAAATGTAATGAACAACAAGGACATCAGTAAAAAAAGAAAAGTCATCTTGAGAAGGAACTCTGACGCGTTTCGTGCATCTACTGCACTTTGTCAAAGAGTAATGACCCTTCTCGGATGCAGGCATTTAAGGGAGATCTTCAACCGGAAGTCCCGTCTATCACTCGCGCATTGGTTCCTCCCTAATGGTGCAAAGACCAATAGAGAAGCATGGTGAGTTGAATGGCAGTTCTGGCGGTGTATAGCGCTCCCTCCTTGTCAATGCACCCTTGAGAATACACACAAAAGGACATACAACAAAAACTTTATCCAGCAAGAGCTGTACAATCAAACAGGACATTGTTAACCCTTCCATATAAATACAGACGCGAATGAATCTAAACCCAAAAGCATGTGCAATATACAGTATGGAGTGGAAAAAAAGCACTTATTTGAATGAAAAAACCGACCTACTTGAAAATGATTAAAAACTGATTCAAAACTGATTTAAAAAGATGACAATTTAATCAATACATATGAATCCATGGACATAATTAAACCATTACTAATTCAATGAAAGCACATCTCACAAACCATATTGATACCACAACAAATAGCTAATTATATAATGATCTAACTTTAATTCATTAACTACAATAAGAAGATATATGTTAGTATCTATAATAAGGGAGATATGACCAAACAATTGTCTGTAAGGTATGTGTAACAAATGTACAAATAAATCGATCCATAAACAACCAAGTCTATATGTTGTAACTATAGATATTAATGATCAATCCATATTTGTGACATGTATATCCATAAACGTACCTATTGATCAAAAGAATACAAATCTATAAAAATGCAAAGAATGATTAACCTGGAACAATTGTTCATACCAATGATGTAAATTATGATATTAGTCAATACTTAAATGGATATATTATTCAATGTGATAGGCTGATTGTTGGGGTGAGTAATCTATTGTTAAATTATGTATATCCTATAGAATTCTAACAATATAGACATACATTCACAGAGGTGACAAATTCATGACCAAAATATAACCATCACAGTTCACAAAAAGAGTTAGAATTGAAGTATAAATGGGAAACTCATATCTAGGCTCTATATCAAAAAATGCTTTAATTCCCAGTCAGTGTTAATACCTGCTGGATATAAAGCGTTAAGTGTGAAGATCCAGTACATTTCTCTTTTGTTAAGAGTGTTAAGTCTATTACCCTTTCTGGGATGTATTGGGATAAATTCCAGACCACTAAATGGAAAAGGAGTCTAGTTTGCCTTCTTGACATCCTAAAAAATGTCTGGATACGGGAAATCGTATATCACCTTTTTTGATAGATCTAAGGTGCTCCATCATCCGGATTTTTAATGGTCTGATGGTCCTCCCAATATAGATTTTCCCACAACCACATTTCAAAGAATAAATCACGTGATCAGTATTGCAAGTGATCAGATGATTTATTCTAAATGTGTCGTTGGTGACTTTGGATGCAATTGACTTAATAGATTTAGCGTATTTACTTACAGAACAATAGCCACATTTTGTATGTAATATCACTCTGGGATGTTTCTACAAAGCCTGCATACTGTATTGTGCACCGTACCCTAACTTTGCAGTAACCGTGAATAAGCCTTTTGTACTAGCTTATGTTATGTTCCTCCAGGACTCTCGGAAAAAAGCCTGGGCACAGTTTGGAAATCTATTATGCACTTCTTCTGTAGACTTGTTGTCCCTATTTTAAACTGAGGACAGATATTTGATAGAACAGCATGGAATCTTGTAATCTTCCAAATGTAAAATTAGAGGCTTGGCCAAAGTGTGTGACTCATTTTCAAGATGCACTACCGAAAATGTATTGGGCGTTGCAATAGCCATGTACAGTATCTGTTGTAGCAGCTGCAATGTTTGTTTAACATGTTTAAACTCTGATTTCATTAGGGGCTCCTTTGCAGCTCATTGCTAAATATAGAAAGAAAGCTGTAGGTTGTCTGATTTTTAAAACACTTTTGAGAAATGCCACAGTGGTTTTAAGAGTCCATGGAAAAACATTGTACTGTACGTTTGTGTCCTTTTGCATCTTATTGACAATACCTCTGATTTAAGATGTATTCCATATTACTATAACTTTTAGTGTAGGGTATCAGAAATATGGATTTCCTGATTCGCCTCTATTGTAATTGGCATCTATGCAAGTTGTACGCAAATGCAAGGCAAGGCTCTTTGAACATATTCGGCTGAGGAGCGTGTAGTAACCTGCAATAGTATTTTACAATGTGACAATTTACATTTGTTTTAAAGTACTTGGCTGCAGCATGTTATTCTTAAAACGCAGCGTGCTGAATTCCCCCTGTAGACCTGTAATAAGGCATCTGGCTGTAATAAAACATCTGGTAATCAGCCCACTGTTCTGTGCCCTGCTGTGCTAAATTCTGTATGAGCCAAGTAGGATATCTTCCACAATCAGGCTTATGTATTTTACTTTGCATGTTTTTGGACACTGGCTCCTTCTTGCTCTGTTTTTATTTATTTATTTTTAAATAATATATATATATATATATATATATATATATATATATATATATATATATATATATATATTATGTCTTTAATTTCTGTATTCCACTTTCATACTAATCATATTGCAGATCTGTATAAACCTATTCAATGTCATATGTTCCATTCCCTGGGCAAAAAGGAGCGTACAAGCGGTAACAGGTCAATGGATATTATTTATTTATTTATAGCATGTTTTACCAGGAAGTAATACATTGAGAGTTACTGTACCTCTCGTTTTCAAGTATGTCCTGGGCATAGAGTTAAGACAAATAATACATGGTTACAGATACAGTTACTTAAAGCTGCAGTTCAGTCAATATCCTGCATGTGTGGTTTTTTTTAATAAATCAGTTCTGTAGTAAGAAAAAATACTTTTAGCATTTTCTGTTTTTAAAAAAACAACTTTGAAAGACCAATTTTCTTGTATTCTATTTTAACAACCATTTGCTAAGGCACTGCCCCTTCATGTCCTGTCACAAGCCCTGGCACACCCCTTTGTCAGCCCTGCCCTCCCTCTAACACATGTCAGTGCAGGAGTGCTCATGAATATTCCTGAGCTTCCACTGAGTCACAGAAGCAGAAGAAAAACATATGCCAGCTCTAATGATGTCACCAAATTTCGCCGATCAATACATGGAGAACGAATTGACCGGCAGCTATACAGTTCTTTAGGTAAGTAGAGATTGCCCACATGAAACTATTGAAGTAAAAAAATAAATTTTAAAAAAAAGACTGAACTGCAGCTTTAAATGAACAGGGTATACATTTTATATATATATATATATATATATATCTAGCAACTGTAAATATTCCTGTATATTCATTTGCATGTCTTAGACAGGTCTGCAACCCTGTCTTTCACCATTATCACCCAGCAAACAGCACTTCCACTGCAGCAAGGGATTCTGGGAAATGACATGCAAATGAGCACACAGTGCCACTTTTTATGTCATGCTCACATTACATGAGCAACAATTAGTGAATGCATGCTGCTTTAAACACAATAATATATATATGGTTCCCTATAGGGAACCATGTTAAAAATGGTTTTTGAAGCAAAAAGTGGCACTGTGTGCTCATTTGCATGTCATTTCCCAGAATCCCTTGCTGCAGTGGAAGTGCTGGGTGCTGGGTGATGATGGGGAAAGGCGGGGTTGCAGACCTGCCTAAGACATGCAGATGAGCATACAGTTGTATTTACATTTATATATATATATATATATATATATATATATATATATGTGTGTGTGTCTTCACGTTTAGAAATTCCTGTCTTATCTTACACCTTTGATCTAAACTTTACAACAAAAATGAATTCTGTAGGTATTTCTGACCATGTACTCCGCGCTGTACAAACGTTCACTTACGAGCCCAATTAATCCCTGCCCTGAGTGTCAATAAACTCCTTCAGGTCTGAGATGGCATTAATCTCTGCATGTAAAAGATCAGTGTTAAGCAGTACTCACTTTCTTACATTGGACGCTGAAGCGCCTTATTGCTAGATTAAAAAGAAAAAAAATTCACGCTACAGTGCAAGTATTGGCACCTTAAAGCAGCAATACTACATTTCCCCCTTTTTCTTCTTCTTTACTTTCTATATGTAAAACATGTGAATGTATAATTCTACATTCTTACCTAAACTGGCAATCGTTTGGTGCACCTCTTATAAATCTGTAAAAAGGCCGCCTTTCAATCAATTCTTCAGTCAGTGTAGCTCAGCAGCTACAATGTATCCTTAGTTTTTCACACATGGCTTCCCCATTTTGGCTTTATTTTTGTTAAATCATGACACGGTGTAATATGTCATGTGTTGTTGTTCATCTGAGGTTGTATTTACCTACTTTTAAGACCTGATGATTGTAATTATGTTCTTATGTGTAAAACCATAGAATTCAAAGAGGGTGTGCTTTCTTTTTCACACAACTGTATATTAGCATGACAATGTTTCTAGTCCCATAGCCTTGTATTATAGGTCTGCGTAAAACTGTGCATCCCAATTTAAGGTAGAATTGTTAGTAGGGTTTTTTCTGCTTTACATTGTACTTTCCATTTTGCTCTATATGGCACTGTTGTCCCTAATTGGCATTTTATGATTTTTAGCATGGTAGCAATTTTTTTTTCAATCGTATTAGAACATGAAACCGGTTGGTGTTTTATTACTTTCACAGATTTTATATGAGGAGAGTTTGTAAAGGGGGGTCCATGCCCCTTTTAACATACGTTTTCAAATATATTTTTTTTACATGTTGCCTCAATTATTAACAGCCTCACTAAAAGAAGCTTATTTTACACCTTGACAGAATGAAAAATAAATGAACACAAATGAATTTTGGACATGCAAGAACTGCTGCTCTTCCAGTTTAATCAGTAGGGCCTCACGTGTGTGTAAGAGATTCAAGGAAGTCTTCGGGATAAAATATACATTTAAAACTGCAGTCACATTTGGATCGAATTTCATAGGTTGCAGCCTTAGCTTTGCATTTATTTTGTTTTTCAAAAATCTATAATTGAATTAAATGAGGTAAAGTGGTTATTGATATTTTTTGTTGTATTTTCGAATCCCCTGGCAGTTTTAATTTAGCCCTGGGAAGCCGTTTTTCAGGGCTCGGTATCTCCGGAATGGAATATAGCATGAAGTTACCGATAATATGGTGAAGGAACTTGAAACTTCAAAATTCTACTTTTTCTTCAGAAATAATAAAATATATATCACAAAAGGGCCATTTTTAAATTGTTTGTGTCGAGGGCAACAATTGAATGCAGCTTCTGCCAGTGTTAGAGGAAAACATTGGGAACAATATCTAATGATGGAAGGCAAGGGTGTGCAGGGACAACATGTAAAAACAGACAGAGCAGAAGAAAGGGGGAAGGTTATCATTTATTATAATGCTGCTCATTTGACCACATTGGCTGTTCTTGAGGCCCCAGTGACAGTGCTCAGTTATAAGCACTTGGGACAGCCATGGTTAACACACACAAAACCATACAGCAAATCAAGTATTGTGAAATGCTGCCGATTGAATAGCGACATTCATTCTGTCTCAAACGGGGCCGTCATCTTTGTTAATCATTTTGTTCGTGACCCATGTTACAAAGCCCTCCAATGCTTCACTGATCAATGGCAGCCACAACATATGTAGGGTAATATAACCAGCGTGGTGCGTGGTTCATATGTTTTATTACGCATTTTATTTGGAACGGTTTATTCCTTTGCAGCATATTAGCCCATCTGTGCACTAGCTTCGGGAGCTCAAATACAGCAAATATGTGCTTGCCTGAAATAGCTTTGTGCTGCGGTTGAGGAGCTAATTTGTGCCTAGAAAGACTGGAGGGGGTTGTCCTTGACTTTCTCTGCTTCTCATCTCTCATAGCTTAGAGAACTTGCAAACGCACAGATGTGATTGTGTATCAGGGCTATGGTTGATAATCATAATAAACAGTTTGGACATATGAAGGACAGAGGGGAAAAAATCTCCAAGCAAATAGCCTTTTTCCGGTTTCAATAATCTGTGAAGTATACAGCATAAATACATGTAGAGGGTCCTTATCTGTATTGTATACACGACACAATTGTGTACCATTTTATGTACAATATGCCTGTGTAGGAAGAGGGATGCGGGAAGAGGGGGTTAATTGTAACATTCATAGAGAGGCAGGGAGAAACATTACAAAAAAATTATGGTAGTTGGTTAAAAACCCCAGATCAGCATTAAGTCCTGGTTAGATAAACCAATAGATTGAATGGTTCAGCATTTTTAATTTAATCTACTGAAAAGAAAGAAAGAGACTCATTAAAAAGGTTTTTGTATTAAACGCGCATACTCTTATGCAAAAAAATTGCAAGAAACTGTTTAATGGTATTAATTAAGAATTATGTATGTAAAATTTACAAGCAATATGTAAGGTTTCATGTAAGAATTTTATGCAAGGAATACTTGCAATATCCTTGCATGCAAAAATATAACCCTACCATTTTTTTAACCCCTATACAGTGTCAAGTGTACTCAACATGACATGAAATACCATTTCATAAGGATATGATACTAATTCAATTGTAATGGCTTTAATGTAAGTGTTGGAAATAGTATGAGAAGTCCCTGCCTCGTAGAGTTTAGTCTGTAAGGGTAAACCTATACAATACGATTACACGGAAATGCATGGACTAGAAGTATCTCATATAAGCAATAGGTAGCACACTTTCTGATTTGTTAATCTCCCTCCCTCATTCTCACTCCCTCCTCCCCATCACAGTATTCTTTCTCAACTCTATCACCAGCACCAGCAGTCTCCCCCAACTCTCCCCCAGTAGTTCTCTTCCCCCTCCCCACCCCCGCTCTGGTCTTGACACCTGAAGCTGTGACTGACTTCTGGGGCGGACCCCACCCTCCTCTGCAGCCGCATCCTGTCCCACCCGTCTCTTCTGCGGCTGCCCTCCTCCACCCCTCTTCTCCGCCCACACAGCTGCCTGGCTCTCCCCTCTCCCTAAGTTCCGATTCTGCATTTCTTGAACATCATCTTGGTCTTGCATCGGCAAGTTCTCCAATTTGTTGCTGGAGTTCCCCTGAGCTTTTGCAAAAATAACAATGTCATCTGCAAATTGTAGATGACTCAAATATTCACCGTTGATTTTGATTCCTCTTTCTTCCCAATTGAACAGCTTGAACAATTCTTCAAGTGTTGCTCTGAAAAGCTTTGGTGACATGGTGTCTCCCTGCTGCACTCCCTTGCTCGTCCTCATCTAGCTTGTAATTTCATGTAATGGAATGGTTCATGTGGCATTCTTGTGAAGGTTCCTTGTAGAATCAATGTACACTTTTTCATTGCTTTGTCTTTGTAATGCCTCTAAAATGGCTGAGGTGTAGAATATTCATTACTTTGGGAAATCACTTTCATGTATGACTTGGATGTGGTCCATGGTGTCGTATCCACTGAGAGATCCCACTTGTTCTCTAGGCTTGATGCAGTCCAGGGTCTGTTGTAGCCAATTAGGGAGTATCTTCGTAAAAATCTTGTAAGTGATAGGAAGTAGTCTGAACTTTAGTTATTGAGGTCTTTATCTCCTTTCCTGTGGATGAGGATAACTATGGCATTGCTCCATTGTTCTGGCATTTTCCTTTTATTCAAGCCGCATGTAGAGTTGTACATGATTTTCTTCCCCAGCTTCTTTTAAGATTTCAATTGTAATTCGATTTCCATCCGTATACACACGTGAAATCTACGAATACTTTCTTAGCTCTTATTAGGGGCTGTTATGATTGTGTCCAGGTTTGTAATATTGCTGTTACCTTAGAAATACCCTATTTGTGTATATATAGAAAGGCTGACGTCAGAAATAATTTTCTCTGCATAAGATAACATGTCTTACTTAAAAAAATCTGCTCTGAATAATAGATACTGTATAGATGTGTACATGTGTAGGTGGATGTACGTAGATAGATAATATAAAACCAGGAATAGTAAATCCAGCACACTCGTCTTTGTGAACGCGATTGTTCCTCATCTCTACTATACCCTCCAGGCACATCACTATATAATTTGCTTTGGTGTGCTGATTGTCCCATATACTGTGTTTTTGTATCTTCAGAAATACCCCATATATATTATATGAAATATACCAATCAATATACTAGAAGAAATGGGGTCTGGTTGGCACTCTCCTTCTGGCTAAATTTTGGAGCAGTGCTAGTACAGGTGGGATGGAGGTCCGCAAGCCCGTCCAGAAGTATACAGGAACAAGGCGACCTGCAGCACTCAAAGCAAGAAAATAAGCAAAAACTGATATCAAAAATAAAGAATTTATTATACAGGGAGAAAAGAGCACCACGTTTCGGGGTTAGCCTTTGTCAGGTTTTCTATTGCTAGCTGTTTTTGACAATTTTATTGTTTTGAGTGCTGCAAGTCCCCTTGTTCCAATCAATATCATATCGGTCAATGGAACATGCAGATCTGCCACATTTACAAATACTATGTCAATGTCTAGTCTATACATCAATAAAATATATATTAATGTTGTATTCCGTTACATAATAATAACTATTTCATATAGTGCTTTTCTCCCAATGGGACTCAAAGTGCCTCACAATTACATATGTAGCCATGCCTGGCAGCTACCAGTCTGCCCTCCCTGTCACGAAATTCCTGATAGATGCAGGCTGTGTCAGGCCCCCTATCTTGGGTTTACCCTTTCTCATGCAGCTTCCTTGAGTGGCAGGAGTGGAGGTGACAGGGTCTGTGTCAGTGATTTCCAACCTTTTTTGTTTGAAGGAACCCTTAAAGTATTTAAAAAAAATCTCAGGGTACCCCTATCTGGCTGACACATATTAGGTTTGACAGGGGTCAGTCACAACATTTCACACCTCACAAGCCACCTCTATTTCCCACCCTCTACCCATGTATTTCTTTCTCATCCATCTCACTAACTCTCCCCCCCTCCCGCCTCGCATGTATTTATCCCCTGCGTCTCACTCTTACTCCCTCTTTTCCTCACTCCCTCCCTCCTGCCCCCCTCCCTCTCACCCCTACCTTCCGTTAATTACCCCACCTTCACTCAATCCACCCTACAAAATACATACCAAAAAAAACACCCCAGGGGTAGGGGTGTCTGTGGTCCATAGGAGGAACCCCTGAGACTGTTTCAAGGAGCACGGAACCCTGGTTGGGTATCACTGGTCTATGTGTTGCCCAATCCGGGTGCAGACCTTGTGCCCTCCCCTTCTCCACTGAGGAAGAGGCAGTTCTAAATTATAGTGAGTCTGAGTCTCTCCCCCCTGGGATTGAGACGTGCCCTCAGCCCCTCAGGGGGCGGAAGAGAAACATGAGGCCTCAAGTCTGATAATGGGCCTAGGTACTATCCAGAAGGTCTGGGACCCGAGATAAAAGAATGTACCTGCTGTATTACCATCTGCAGTGGCTACAATAAAGAAGTCCCTGTTTTATATACCTCATGCCTAAGTCTATTAGGGGGAGAGTATGACAGATTGGTTCCACTGTGGGGACTGGAGGCGCTTGCGCCAAGAGAAGAATGAATCCTGAGACATACATAAGCCTGTCCTGTTATCACCACAACATCGCAGACCCTCAGATCTCCTCCAGCCTACAGGTACCATGCACCAACTCACACCTGGCAGCGCTAAAATTGGAGGCTCTGCTGAGATGCAGCAACAGGGCAGGCTTTTAGTGTAGCCCTCTCTCCCGCTAAATAAAGAGACTACTGTTATTGCTGTTACCTGTTGGCTCACAGAGGACCCAAGCCTCCGCCACAGGGAGCCTGGGGTGGTATAATTATCGTCTCGTGCAGCGCCTCCACCTGCGAGGGATCCCGGCGTAGTGGGAGGAGCCCCTCACAGGAACTAATAGTAAACACACACAGTATATAATAACCGTTACTGATAACACATATAACATAACACCACCTCCCAGTATAATGAACACCCCGCCCAGTACCACCAGTGAGTGTCCCAAAGTATATCGGGTGCTAGGCACCAATACCCTGTTGTCCCTTTCCTAGTGTCCAGCCCACCCAAAAGTTTAGGGAGTAGCGCTATCCCGTGAACTGTTCGGGCACTTGTTGAGGTACCTGCCGAGTACTCCAGTACTCGGTGCGGCCGACTTAGAAACGCGATGGCGTCCGCCTTTGCGTTGGGTGGACTCCGGTAGGAGGGTCTCACCTTTTAGAGTCTTTGATAGCACCGCGGTGGTCTGGTCCCAGACCACAGACCGTGATCACACTACAGTAAAATGGGTAAGCGTCCCTATCTAAGGGGCTTTCCCTGCAGCAGCCACAAGCTACAGGTGAGTGGGGCCTATCTGGGACCTATGGGGATTCTCTGGCCTAGTCTGAGTGCCACTGACACTCAGGCCATCCCTTCCCCTTGTCTGCCCTGGGTCCAACTAACTGTCCCCTTAACTGTCAGAATCCCAACTGTCAGAATCTCTCAGCCCTATTGGTTGCCTGGCAACATGTGGACTGCAGCCCCTGGGGCTGTTGGAACTTGCAGTTCCCTTGCTGCTATACAACTATGGAAAGGTAAGGGGAGAAACGGGAGACCAGGGGGACCCAGACTATAAGTGCATTGCACTAAAAATGACCAGGAGAGCACTGCATCGAAGTGCGGAAGTCGGCTGCGTTCACCGGAGGCGGTCACCTACATGTGAGTTAACTGTTACTTTTTAAACTTCAATAAAATGACACCTTTGTATTTGTACCTGCGGTGTTGTTTTCTCTTGTGTGCATATGGCACGAGTAATGGAGAAATACCTGTGATGCTGTATTGCTAACGAATTGGAAAAAGAGAAAAAAAGCTGACAGGTGCTGAGAGGAAACACCACAGATAGAGATATCATTTCCTAGGTTTAGTACCACACAAGGCCATGTTAGTACAATATTATACTATATTTTTTCATATCCAATTATGAGGATCGTGGGAAGATCCTCTCTGGGGTTGAGCAGCAACTACACACTTTGGGCCAGTATTACACGTTGGTTTTTCCATCCTTCATTGTTTATTATTATTGACTGTATTATCAAGAGGGAGTTCCCCAGTTTGCCTATACCATATTCCCTTAAGCCAGCGGTGGGCACCTAGGGGGGCAGGAGATTCTTCTGGGGGGGGGAGGGGGCTGCAGAGGCCCCGTGCTCTTCCCCCAGGCATTTAATTTTAATGCCTGGGGATCGCGTGGACACTCCACTTATCTTGTTTCAGCCGGCTGTGTGACGCGTCGCCATGGCAACGAGGAGGGAGCAGGTAGGGGGGGTGCAGGCGCGAGCAGTTTGCGCACTGCTGCCTTAAGGGATTCATATTTATGGAATGTTTTTACTTCGGAGTGAGATGATTCTTTATCTGAAGAAGAGGGAGATTTTAAGGAAGTGTATAAAACATTTTTTTAAATTTCAGACAATGATTCTAGAAGATGTAAAAGAAGATCTCAAGACCGTAGATAATGTGTTTATGGGATCACAGTACAAAGCCAGGTCATTTCCAGTTTATCAGGGCGTAAAGGAGATCATTCATAATATAACACCTCCTTGCCTGGCTCCCACTAAGGAGGCTTATAACTACAGTAAGTGAGGTGGAATAGGTTTGGTGCCGGTGTTGGTGCTTAGACTCTCATACCTTTTTTCTCAGGATGCTGGTGTCCAGCTGGCTGGTATTGTAAGAAGGGCACCTGGGACTTGGACAAGACGGGTTACTTTATTTGACAAGACAGACTTCATACATTCTTCTTCCCTGGGAACTCGGCTTGTTCTCGAGGGAGGTACACACGGCTTTGTCACCTTACCTTGCCCATAGTTAAGGGAAACTAGAAATCTCTGGCTCCATCTTGGAAGTGTTAGTAAATGTTCCTTTCACGGCGCTACTACATTTATCAGATAAATGGCTGGCTTTGAAAGCTGTGTTTTCTTACGGCCATTACCTTGGCCAGAATAATTAGTGAGCTTCAGTGTTTATCCTGCGGAGCTCCATATTTCTGAATACATGAGGATAAAATAGTCATGAGTACAGCATCACAATTTCTTCCAAAGGTAGTGTCGTTTTTCCATGTGAATCAAGAAGTAATGGTGCTTTCATTTTGTCCCACTCCCCAAGGGGGGGAAAAAGAGAGAGCTTCTCTGTCTTGGATGTGGTTAGAACATTACCATTACGTTAACCATACAGAGAATTATAGGTTATTTATCCTTTTCTTTGGGAAGGGGAAAGGGTCATGCTGCCTCGGTGTCTTCTATAGCAAGATCGATTAAGCTTTGTATTTAAAAAGTTTATGTAGCCATGCCATCTGTGACTACTAGTCTGCTTCCCTCCTGGCAGTAAGTTCTGGTACATGCAGGCCTTGCCAGTAGTTGATATGGGGTTTTTTCCCTCCGAGGAGCTGCACTTGAGTGACAGCGGGAGGCGGTGACATCAGGCCTGGGCATGACCAATCATGGGACAAACCTGGTGCCCTCCTCCTGGCAGTACTTACGGGCTGTACCGCTGCAAATTCGGGAATGAGGAGGGCAGGTCACACAGTGAAGTGGCTGATTATTGGGCCTTCTCCAGTCCTCTTCTCTCCGGGGGAGAGTGAGTGTGGACCATGCCTCTGCTAGAGAGGCAGGGAAGAGCTAGATGACTGCGGGTGCCCTTGGCCTGTAGCGACAGTCCAGGGACCATCCTTCAATGGCAGCTGAGAGTTACTGCATCGGGCAGAAGCCTGCTTGTTACTGTGCTGTACAGAAGAGATAATAAACCATTCCTGTTGTTATACCTCCTTTCTGGTACGTGACCTTACTGGGGGGAGAGGTAATAGTTCTACTGTTGGAGATCACTTCAGTTCCTGGAGTCTACGGCAGATGAAGGCGCTTCACTGCTAAAGAGATATGTGGGGTATGAACCCCAGAAGCCTAGTCCTGTGTCCCCACTACCACCGGCGAACGACTCAGCCTTTCTGTTACCAGCAGGTATCATGCACCACACGATCCGTAATGGCCATACATCTCCCACCGGGTGGGGGAAACACCGTTACACTTACAAGGCAAAACAATTTGTCCATTAAAAATCAAGACACATTCCACTTCATGGGCTAACACAAGCCTCTTCTGAAGATATTTGCAAGGCTGCAACATGGGCCTCACAAAATACGTTCATAAGGCACTATAAATTGGGAATCTTTTCCTCCAATGAGGCTAAATGTGGGAGGAAAGTTATACATGACTATATGACTCCCACCCTAGTTAGTTGGACTGCTTCTTGGGGACATCCCCATTAGTGTGCACTGTCATTGTGAGCGAAAGAGAACATTTCTGTACCGTTATTTTTCATTCTCCGAGTCTTTCCATGACACTAGTGCACTATCCCGTCCGAAGAGGAAATAAAGGAAATGCGAAGAAGAATTTGTTTGCTCTGACATTATAGTTTCTTTGTATATCTAGCCAAGTTGTACAGGTATCTAACTAAGGTGCAAGGGTCTCAGAGGTCTTAAAGTTGGAAGGATAGTCCTATCCCAAAGTAGGCGGAGCCAACTCCCCATTTGTGTGCACGGTCATGGAGGGACTCGGAGAGAAATAACGGAAAGGAAATGTTCCTTTATTTTAAATGCTTTGATTTCCTTTGTGACTCAGAAACATTTTGGAGCAGTTGCACATTTCAATGATTATTCAGAAGTGGCATAGTCCAATTAATACCAACCCAGCCTTTAGTATTAAAGCAGCAGTCAGTCTTTAAACCTTTTACTATTATTTTTCACCATAAAAGAACAACTCTTGTCCTTCCAATGGTTTAATCTGATGCTCAGTTCAAGAGGTCTAAATGAAGCTCTCCTCAGAGCCGAGTGTAGTCTAAAGGTTACCATGGTAACAGCAGAAGCTAGAGATTACGCAAATTACTTGTAACAATACTAAACATTTTTTATTTACAATCCACAAAACAGAAAAATAACACAAACCCAAACCACCTCATTCTAATTGAATAATACAACATTTATATTACCATTTGGAGAGATGCAGCTGGTATGAGGGTGTTTCTCGACACCCTAAGAGAGACGCAACAAGAACACTCCAAAGTGCAAAACTCCACGCAGGCATGTAAAAAAAGGAACATGAATGGGAGTAAAGGCATGCTAAAGCTTAGCGCTCCTTTTGTGGATCTGGGCCTAATTAAATGTAACACTCCCTCCCTGGCTTCTAGGGAGTTTACATTGGTGTACAGTGTTTGGTTACTCAGCATGGGTTATCTTGGCTGAGGGTGCTGGATTTAGGCAGCTGGACGATGAGATAGCAAGGATGGAAAATAATGGGCACCAGGAACTTTTGTAGTACAACATTTTTATTCGTGTCCCCAGGCACGTGGACTGCTCACACACACACACACACACACACACACACACACACGACAACGTTGTACTTGGTTTATAACAGATGTACATAAATAGGGTGCTTCCATCAGTGCCCACTAATAACACTCAAACGGAGGTACGTTGATTTGGTTGCTGTACTTGTGTGGACCTCCTTGGTAGTTTCGGGTTATCAGTATTACACCGCTTACACTAGGCCCATGCAGAAATCCTGGTTGGTCCTTTGCAAGTGTCCACAATACCTTTGGCCTGTTTGGGAACTACCACTTCCATACAGACTAAGAGGAATATTAATGCGGATCTGTGGTTAGAGCCGATCAGCCCAGACCAAGGAGCCCTCTTTTCCTTCAACATAATAAAGCAGAGGGGCCTGGTCTGTGCTATTACTTTATAAATATCCCTATCTACACTCCACGAGGCTTCTCTTCTCTTGTCCTCCGGGAACCTGACTTCAAGACCATTCCCCCTATCTTTTATATCCCTTCTGACCTCAGTATCCCCATGGTAACACAGGGTGGGGCCCGGCACACACTTTCCAACTTTTAATTCCTCACAGCAACCTGGTAACCCCATTGAGGGGGTGCTTACACAAAATATTCATGTTTTGCCCCCTTTTTGGCAAAGTTATTTGTCGACTTACTGTATCAAACTGTGGATGTGACTGCAAATCATTTGCACATCGCTCTACGTGATGTCTGTGGATAGCCAACAACAGAAAGCTCCGTGGCCTCAGCTGTAGGAGGTTTATAATGTGTCAAGGATTCCTAGCTGCAAAACTGGGCGAAAAAAATCTGCAACAGATTTATTACAGACAAACATACTGTATTGGAAAGCAAAGGATTTCATTTTACATTTACTAAATCTAATAGAGTATTTTATTCACTAGTTTTTCAGCATGACAACTTACATAAACAAGAAATGTTACTGCAAGTTATTAGGGTTTAGGATAACTGGTATCTTTAAAGAAACCTGTATGTATGCTTATACATACAGGTGCCAACAGACTTCCTCTCATTCATAACAGCCTAGAGTGCCTACGCGTGGTTTGCCTACCCCACCATACAAACTTAGACGACACAGTTTTTTGTGGAAGTAAAAATGGTCACAGCTTTATTGTTTAACAATACTACCAAATAACTGTCAGCCATAAACTTAGTCCTTTGTCGTCCCTATTCTCGGTATCTTCCGGCGGGAGGAGCCCTCCTCCGCCCGCCCTATTCTACCGTCAACCCGGGAGACACACTCTCCGCCGTGATGGACACTCTCGCCCCTTACTCACGGCCCCGTCATCCGTTCACCCTGGGTCCCCATTTTCATGGCCGTCTGGGCCTACCCGCATAGGATAGAGCCCAGCTACCTAAGATTGGTGCCAGGGGTACAGCGACCGACCGCCTGCGTCGGCGCCTCCAGCCCGCACGATCTTTTCAGGGGGACCGTTACCTGGCGGCCCATCCGCATCGGGTGGAGCCCCATTTCGGGTATTTACGGTGTCCCTACGATGACTGGCCTGACAGTTCCGCCAACGCTGTAACGATGGATCTGCTACCAGATTCATAAGAAATGGTTATACACAACACAACATTCTTCATGGGATGGGTGGGTGGGAAAAACAAGATTAATGGACGCTGCCTACCCGCGACGGGTTTAAATAGCCCGCCCTCCTCCCCTCCCCTCCCCTTGCTGCGCGCGCAACTCCACGCTGCCTCGTGGTGCGGGGGAGGGGAGGGGGCAGCTAATCCCTGCAAACCCTGGAGGTCACGGCGGCCATTATGAGGGCGCCGGGCCCATTTTGGATCCTCTGCCCTTTTTAACAGCCTAGAGTGCCTACCGCGTGGTTTGCCTACCCCACCATACAAACTTAGACGACACAGATTTTTGTGGAAGTAAAAATGGTCACAGCTTTATTGTTTAACAATACTACCAAATAACTGTCAGCCATAAACTTAGTCCTTTGTCGTCCCTATTCTCGGTATCTTCCGGCGGGAGGAGCCCTCCTCCGCCCGCCCTATTCTACCGTCAACCCGGGAGACACACTCTCCGCCGTGATGGACACTCTCGCCCCTTACTCACGGCCCCGTCATCCGTTCACCCTGGGTCCCCCTTTTCATGGCCGTCTGGGCCTACCCGCATAGGATAGAGCCCAGCTACCTAAGATTGGTGCCAGGGGTACAGCGACCGACCGCCTGCGTCGGCGCCTCCAGCCCGCACGATCTTTTCAGGGGGACCGTTACCTGGCGGCCCATCCGCATCGGGTGGAGCCCCATTTCGGGTATTTACGGTGTCCCTACGATGACTGGCCTGACAGTTCCGCCACCCGGAGGACCCATTAAGGCCACTTACTGGGGACTCACCCCACACACCAAGCTGTGACCCTAAACCCTGGCTGCTGATCGCTTGCAAAGGCCTGCGCATGTTATCAATAAAAATATCCAGGCCCTCGTCTGTTAGGTGCACCCCGTCCTTCCTGTGCCAGCTGCGCCCCCTGTCTTCGAATTCCCCATGCTTCACCGTCCGCCCCCCACAAGAGAGGATGAAACCACGGATGTCTCTGTTAACTTCTCGCCTTGCCTTTTCTATGCCGACCCAACTGCGTGCCCCCCTCCATACCAGCCGGGGTATAATCTCTGACCAAATAATGACTGCGTCACTCCAGAGGGCTTTAAGTCTGGCGCAGTCAGCGCGTATCTGGAGGATTAAGTCTAAAGACTTGGTGGCCGCCATGTCGTTCCCGCCCAGGTGGATCATTATCACGTGGGGCTTCCTGCCATAGACTGCTAGCGCGCTTGTGATGGTCGGCACCAAGTCTCTCCAGCACATTCCTCTCTTACCCAGCCATCGTATTTTCATGCTCTCCTGTGGGATTCCCAGCTGCAGACCCAGCGTGCTCGCCGCCCGCTCCCGGGCCCAGAACATGAAAGAATGACCGATCAGCCAGACTTCCCGCGCTGCGCCTGCATCGCCCACTGTGAAGACAGAAAACATGTTAGAAACCGCACAATCATCTAATTACCCCCTTGTTTGGACCTAATGTACCCTTTGTAGGCGTTTGACTTCCACCTCCCCAGTTCCTTAATCTGTGCTATAGGCAGCCCCCGCTCGGAGGCTACCGTTGCTGCCCCAATCCGAAACGAGTGGGTCCCGAAATTGGTGGCATCTATGCCCCCTGCCTCCAGGCAACGCTTAAAGATCCTGTTGAACTGAAACTTGGTTAGGGGAGTTGAATCTTTATGTGTCAGGAAAACCTCGCCCCCTTGCGATCGCTGCCTGGCGTAGCGCTTTGCCGCCCTCACCGGGCACACCCTCCTATTCTCGTGCCGTCTCAGGTGCACCCAGGCCCCTTTCCCTGCCTGGTCAGTTTTTGACCTGTGTATGCGGCATGCTACCGTCTCCTCCCCTATAATCACGTTTCCCAGCAACAGGCCAGTGTCCCTGCTAGTTTTTGACGCTGCTACAAGTTCCCCTACTCTAAAGGCTCCAAAAAGGCAAAAGTGAAAGCCGCTTTAAATAAATTTATTTCGAACGGTCCTGCGCATACTGACTCTGCTGCCTTGTTCAAGCTTTGTAACCTCTCCACTGTTACCGGCTCCCTCTTATCTCCCCGCTTGCGCTCCCCTCTGCCCCACCCAATCAGTATTCGCCTGAGGAGGAAATCCTTGGTGATGTCTGTCTGTCCCCCCAACTTCAGGAAAAAGGCGATACCCGCTAGCGTACCGCCCGCCTTAGCCCGTGACATGCCCGCCCGCTTCTGAGTAAGTAAGAAATTGATTAGCTGATGGGTTCTGCTAACCTTACCACTCCCCTTGGAGGCCTTCCTGAAACTGCGCCACTGCCGCCATGCGTTGTTATACGTCTTCCACGTGCGGGGGGCTAGCGATTGCTGCACCAAGGCCATCACTCCCTCCGCCCTAGCTGATACAGATAATTGGGGCAGGTCAGACCTCTTTCCTGCGCGTCTGGGGCTGCCCGCCTAAATGCAGGCCAGTTAAAGCGGGATAGCGCGTCTGCGATTACATTAAGCTTCCCGGGGATGTGCTTTGCCTTAAAGTTTATGTTCCCCAGCATGCACTGCAGGACCAGCCTGCGCAACAACCTTATCACTGGTGGTGACGTAGCCGATAGGCCGTTCACCGCGTCCACTACCCCCAAATTGTCTGACCAGAATATTATATGCTTGTTAGCTAACTCCTTGCTCCATAACTCTACCGCTACTACGATGGGGAACAACTCCAGGAAAGCCATGTTCTTAGTTAGCCCCGTCTCCACCCAGTCAGCTGGCCATGGACCCGCACACCACTCCCCTCTAAAGTATGCCCCGAACCCGTGCCCCCCTGACGCATCAGTGAATAATTGCAGGGCGTCGCTGGTCTCGCCGTCCGTAACCCACAGCCTTCTCCCATTAAACTCCCTGAGAAAAAACCCCCATACCTCCAGGTCTGCCCTAAGCTCCTTGGTGATTCGGATATGGTGTTGGGGCTTTTTTACCCCCGCCGTGGCCCATTCTAACCTGCGGTTAAATATCCTGCCCATGGGGATTACTCTGCAGGTGAAGTTTAGCAGACCCAGCAGTGACTGCATTTGTTTCAGGGTCACCTTCCTGGCCTCCCTGACCTGACCTAGGCTCATTCTAAGCTTCCTGACCTTGTCTGCGGGTAAGTGTGATTCCCTCGCCAGCGTGTCAATCTCTATGCCGAGGAATGACAGGATTTCTGTTGGGCCCTCGGTTTTTTCCTCTGCTATGGGAACCCCCAATTTCCTCATGATCCCCTTAGTACTCTCCAGCAAACTGTTGCACTGCAGTGAACCTGGGGGACCCACCAGCAGGAAGTCATCCAGATAGTGCGCCACTGTGCTAGTCCCCGTCTTACTGACTATGCACCAGTGCAAGAAAGTACTAAACGCCTCAAAGTAGGCGCATGAAATGGCGCAACCCATGGGGAGACATTTATCGATGTAATACGCGCCCTCAAATTTACACCCTGTGAATCTGAAGCTGCTGGGGGCCAAAGGTAACAGCCGGAAGGCTGATTCTATGTCAATTTTTGCCAATAGTGCTCCCTCCCCACATGTTTTAATTATCCCTATGGCGGTGTCAAATGATTGGTATTGTACCCGGCATAGCTCCGGGTCTATAGCATCATTCACCGACCCCCCCCCTTGGGTATGACAGGTGTTGTATTAGCCTGAATTTGCCCGGGTCCTTTTTTGGCACTACACCCAGCGGGGAAATAATTAACTGGGCGATAGGGGGGGATGCGAATGGGCCCGCCATACGCCCCAATTTTATCTCTTTCTCTATTTTTCCTTTAACTATGTGTCTGTGTGTTGCAGCGGATTTTAAGTTCCGGCTAACACCCCTAGCTTGTACCACCCCCCCCACTGGTATGTGAAACCCCTTACTAAACCCCCCTTCAAGGAACCTTGCTTTTTCCCGGTCGGGGTACCCCCTTAACCAATAGCTTAGCCTGCTAAGGCTGACCGGTGTTGGGGCCTGTGTTAGGTGCCTCCCTTCCTCTAGCCTGGCTGCGGTTGCCCCGGGCTTTGAAGCATTTCTTAACGGGGTGGCTACCCCCGCACTGGCTACACACATGCTTGTACTTGCAACTCTCCCCCCGTTTGCAGTATAGGTCGTTAAACGCCCAACACTCCCCTTTGCTGCCTCTGCTTGCTGAGTGACTCCCGGGCCGGCTGCCCGGCCCCTTGCGAAAGGGCGCGTTACCCCCCTGTTTCGTGTTTCCCACTAGCTTCATCCACAATTCCATGTCCATCTTCCCCAGACTCAACCGTGTATCCCCCTGCCACCTATGCCTGAACTGCTCGTCATAATCCCGCCACGCTGACCCCCCGTGTTCGTCATGTATGTTCTGTATCACACTCATGTATCTCAACACATTATGCAATTCCTTGGGATGTTTTGAAAGGAAACAGTCCCCAAACACAATGAAACCCATAACCCAGTTTGCGTTACTCCTCACTACCTGCCCTTTCTCGCCTGCCTCTCGCGCGCGTCTCCTCTCTGCTCGCCCCTTTACAGACAGCTTGAACATATCCACATACTTCCTGTTACATATGTCTTTCTGTGTTCTCCTGGGCAGGTGTGTGTACAGGGGGCTAGTTTCGACTGCAAACGAATCCTCCCCACTGTGGGTGGGAGCCGCCCCTTTGTCTTTGCGCTTTCCCTTATCTGTCCTACTCCGCTTTGCCGCCTTGCTCAACGCCTCTACCTGTTTCCTTATGCGCTTTACCCCTGGGGTCTCGTCGCTGTCTGCGCCGCTGCTTGCGTCTGACTCGCTGCTCGCTCTCTCACTATTCTCGCTGTCTGACCCCTGGGACTCACAGTCCGACCCTGACCTCACTGACCCCCCATCGCTAACATCACCATCAACATCATCCTCATTACTTTCCAATGCTGCATTTTCATGCTCACCTGATCCTGCGGCCTGTGCACCTGGGTTACCGGTCCTGGGTCGTTTGGCGGCTGCACGGCTCCGGTTGCTGCTTGCCGGATCGGCGACCCTCCCCAGCGCCAATGGCGCCGGTGCATCAACCGGGGGAGGTGCCCGGGACACTGGGAGGCACCCCGCAGCCGGGGGCAGCGGGGCCGCTGTTGATGGATCCAAGGCTGGTGCCGGCGCGCCAGGAGCGTCTGGCGCGGGTGCACCAGGCGCCGGGGCGTGGTGTGTGGGTGCTAGCGGCGCCGGTGGGTATGGGGTGTAGGGTGCCGGTGCATGCGGCGCAGGGGCGTAGTGTGCCGGTGCGTACGGGGGGGCTTGGGACGCGTGGGCGTAAGGCGCGTATGGGTACGGCGCGTGGGGGTAAGGTGGCAGGAACGCCGGGGGTGGCTCTGCAGCGGTGGTGGGCTGGCTCGGCCCGGCCATGGGGGTGGTGGTTTGGTCCGCAGTGGGGGGGGGGTGTTATGTATAGCAGGGGGGGCGGTGCGCTGTGCAGCGGGGGGGGGGGTGGTATGAGCAGCAGAGGGGTGGTGTGCTGCGCAGAGGAAGGGGGGGGCAGGCAAGCACTGGGAGCATGGCTAACAGCTGCGGGGGGGGGGGGGTGGATGTTGGCTGGGAGGGGAGTGGGGACCGTTTTTGCAGGGAGGGGGGTGGTCATGGTAAGGGGAGCGGGGCCCAGGGCGGCAGGGAAGGTGGTTAATGTCCTCTGCCATGAGGGGGGGGAGAGCAGCCCTCCCCTCCCTGCTCTGCTGCGAGCAGGCACGGGAGTGAGGCTGGGGGGCGGAGCCAGCCTGCCGGGCTGATTCCCTTCCTCTCCGGCTGAGAGAGGAGCTGGGAGGCGGCTGGGAGTGAGGCTGGGGGGCGGAGCTCGCCTGCCGGGCAGCCTGCTTCCTTCCCCGGCTGGGAGAGGGCTGCGGCTGCTGCTGTGGTGCTCCCTGCTCGGGCCACTGCCTCCGTGGGGCCGCCGGGCGGGATGTCCTGCGGTCGCGTGCAGGGGCCTTGCTGCTGCTGCTTCTCTGCCTCGTGCTGGCTGGATCCATGCTGCGGTCGGGACACGGTCACAGGTACCTGCAGGGAGAGAAAAACAAGATTAATGGACGCTGCCTACCCGCGACGGGTTTAAATAGCCCGCCCTCCTCCCCTCCCCTCCCCTTGCTGCGCGCGCAACTCCACGCTGCCTCGTGGTGCGGGGGAGGGGAGGGGGCAGCTAATCCCTGCAAACCCTGGAGGTCACGGCGGCCATTATGAGGGCGCCGGGCCCATTTTGGATCCTCTGCCCTTTTTTCTCCGTCTGCTTTCTGTGTAAACCTTTTAGCTATCTGATTCTCATTATGATGTCACATGCCTGATAGCCTGCCAGGCACATCATCCAGTGGCTGACTTACTTAGAGAGATTTGTAATAACTCGTGGAATTAAAAATAGAATGTATCCAATTCTATCCAAATAGAATAAAAAAAAACTGCTCCTTGATCTCAAGAACCATCATGCAAAATGTGGTTACAATATCTTAAGAGCAATCCAAATGCATAGTGAACATACAAACAGCTTTCCAAAATATATAGTAGATGTGGCCCCACATGGAAGCTAATGTTCCTAGCAGCACTCCCTTTGGAGTTTTCGAAAGGATCCAAACCATGACAGTTTGGCTTCTTTTTATCCATAAAGTAATCCTTCCACGTTTGGTTATTCTAGATCTTATACTGTAGTTAGGACATGCATGATGAGACACACAAACATTCTGAAATATGTATAAGATACAATACAGCCGTTAGTGGTGCTGGGCAACAAAATATGATATAGCAGAAAGAAAGATACCAGATAAGCACTCTGGCATACCACAAAATACACACTAATTTATTGCAAAACATAAATAATAAAAACAATCGCCATAAAAACAACATTCACCTCCCCACAATCTACAAATGTGCACCTCAATCAATACAGAAATATAACCGCTCATACCATTGCAGCTCCATCAATAAAGCCTAGTTGAAAAAATATATATATATATACACCACGACCGACAAATGTCACAAAAAAATCAACGTTTCATTCTAGATATACAGCATAAAGTACCCCATGATGAAATGAGGACTGCCTCCTGTACACAAAAAAAAATCAAGAATAAAAAAAAAAAGTAGCATAGAAAAAAGGAGAGCAAGAGAAATATGAATTTCCATAACATACACAGAGTTCATATCCTTGCTTAGGACCTCATGCTAATGTAGGTTCAAACACATTCATTAGTGAGCAGTAGCATTTTAATAATCCAATAGCGCCAAAGCATTCAGAGAGCGAGATAGCGGTTTCTTTTAAACAAGTCGCTGCTATTCATGCAGTGCCGAGAGTACGGGGAGAAAGAACAGAGAACACAACCCAATGTGCGTTTCGCTTAATCGGTTTTACCGTGGACTTATTCATACGTGCTTATACTGCGAGATCTATTCCCATTCATACGTGTTTGTACTCCGACATGTACTCTCATTCATACGTGCCTGTACTGCAACGTCTACTCTCATTCATACGTGTTTGTACTGCGACATGTACTCTCATACGTGCCTGTACTGCAATGTCTACTCTCATTCATACGTGCCTGTACTGCAACGTCTACTCTCATTCATACGTGTTTGTACTGCGACATGTACTCTCATACGTGCCTGTACTGCAATGTCTACTCTCATTCATACGTGCCTGTACTGCAACGTCTACTCTCATTCATACGTGTTTGTACTGCGACATGTACTCTCATACGTGCCTGTACTGCAACGTCTACTCTCATTCATACGTATTTGTACTGCGACATGTACTCGCATTCATACGTATTTGTACTGCAACGTCTACTCTCATTCATACGTGCCTGTACTGCAACGTCTACTCTCATTCATACGTGTTTGTACTGCGACATGTACTCTCATTCATACATGTTTGTACTGCGACATGTACTCTCATTCATACGTGCCTGTACTGCAACGTCTATTCTCATTCATACGTGTTTGTACTGCGACATGTACTCTCATTAATACGTGACTGTACTGCAACGTCTACTCTCATTCATACGTGTTTGTACTGCGACATGTACTCTCATTCATACGTGCCTGTACTGCAACGTCTACTCTCATTCATACGTGTTTGTACTGCAACGTCTACTCTCATTCATACGTGCCTGTACTGCAACGTCTACTCTCATTCATACGTGCCTGTACTGCAACATCTACTCTCATTCATACGTATTTGTACTGCGCCATGTACTCGCATTCATACGTATTTGTACTGAAACGTCTACTCTCATTCATACGTGCCTGTACTGCAACGTCTACTCTCATTCATACGTGTTTGTACTGCGACATGTACTCTCATTCATACGTGCCTGTACTGCAACGTCTATTCTCATTCATACGTGTTTGTACTGCGACATGTACTCTCATTCATACGTGCCTGTACTGCAACGTCTACTCTCATTCATACGTGTTTGTACTGCGCCATGTACTCGCATTCATACGTATTTGTACTGCAACGTCTACTCTCATACGTGCCTGTACTGCAACGTCTACTCTCATTCATACGTGCCTGTACTGCAACGTCTACTCTCATTCATACGTGCCTGTACTGCAACGTCTACTCTCATTCATACGTGCCTGTACTGCAAAGTCTACTCTCATTCATACGTGTTTGTACTGCAACGTCTACTCTCATTCATACGTGCCTGTACTGCAACGTCTACTCTCATTCATACGTGTTTGTACTGCGACATGTACTCTCATTCATACGTGTTTGTACTGCAACGTCTACTCTCATTCATACGTGTTTGTACTGCAACGTCTACTCTCATTCATATGTGTTTGTACTGCAACGTCTACTCTCATTCATACGTGTTTGTACTGCGACATGTACTCTCATTCATACGTGTTTGTACTGCAACGTCTACTCATTCATACGTGTTTGTACTGCGACATGTACTCTCATTCATACGTGCCTGTACTGCAACGTCTACTCATTCATACGTGTTTGTACTGCGACATGTACTCTCATTAATACGTGCCTGTACTGCAACGTCTACTCTCATTCATACGTGTTTGTACTGCGACATGTACTCTCATTCATACGTGCCTGTACTGCAACGTCTACTCTCATTCATACGTGTTTGTACTGCAACGTCTACTCTCATTCATACGTGCCTGTACTGCAACATCTACTCTCATTCATACGTATTTGTACTGCGCCATGTACTCGCATTCATACGTATTTGTACTGAAACGTCTACTCTCATTCATACGTGCCTGTACTGCAACGTCTACTCTCATTCATACGTGTTTGTACTGCGACATGTACTCTCATTCATACGTGCCTGTACTGCAACGTCTATTCTCATTCATATGTGTTTGTACTGCGACATGTACTCTCATTCATACGTGCCTGTACTGCAACGTCTACTCTCATTCATACGTGTTTGTACTGCAACGTCTACTCTCATTCATACGTGCCTGTACTGCAACATCTACTCTCATTCATACGTATTTGTACTGCGCCATGTACTCGCATTCATACGTATTTGTACTGCAACGTCTACTCTCATACGTGCCTGTACTGCAACGTCTACTCTCATTCATACGTGCCTGTACTGCAACGTCTACTCTCATTCATACGTGCCTGTACTGCAACGTCTACTCTCATTCATACGTGCCTGTACTGCAAAGTCTACTCTCATTCATACGTGTTTGTACTGCAACGTCTACTCTCATTCATACGTGCCTGTACTGCAACGTCTACTCTCATTCATACGTGTTTGTACTGCGACATGTACTCTCATTCATACGTGTTTGTACTGCAACGTCTACTCTCATTCATACGTGTTTGTACTGCAACGTCTACTCTCATTCATATGTGTTTGTACTGCAACGTCTACTCTCATTCATACGTGTTTGTACTGCGACATGTACTCTCATTCATACGTGTTTGTACTGCAACGTCTACTCATTCATACGTGTTTGTACTGCGACATGTACTCTCATTCATACGTGCCTGTACTGCAACGTCTACTCATTCATACGTGTTTGTACTGCGACATGTACTCTCATTCATACGTGCCTGTACAGCAACGTCTACTCATTCATACGTGTTTGTACTGCAACGTCTACTCTCATTCATACGTGTTTGTACTGCGACATGTACTCACATTCATACGTGTTTGTACTGCAACGTCTACTCTTTCATACGTGTTTGTACTGCAACGTCTACTCTCATTCATACGTGTTTGTACTGCAACGTCTACTCTCATTCATACGTGCCTGTACTGCAACGTCTACTCTCATTCATACGTGTTTGTACTGCGACATGTACTCACATTCATACGTGTTTGTACTGCAACGTCTACTCATTCATACGTGTTTGTACTGCAACGTCTACTCTAATTCATACGTGTTTGTACTGCAACGTCTACTCTCATTCATACGTGTTTGTACTGCAACGTCTACTCTCATTCATACGTGTTTGTACTGCGACATGTACTCACATTCATACGTGTTTGTACTGCAACGTCTACTCATTCATACGTGTTTGTACTGCAACGTCTACTCTAATTCATACGTGTTTGTACTGCAACATCTACTCTCATTCATACGTGTTTGTACTGCGACATTGTCAAGAGAGAGGGGATTTGGCCCGGGACTAAAGGGGTTACACCCCATTTGGCCACCCCCTACTCTCACCTGGGAAGCAAGGGGTTAACTGGACTGGGGTCCAGTAATGTGGTTTTTACCTTGCTTCAGTATCCAACTGTTTATTCCCCTGTATAAATGTAATGTCTCATCCTGGTGTTTGCACTCACACATACACTAGGGTTGATGCGGGAGGGAAGGGGTTAATGTTAATTTAGTGATTATAGCCCTTTGTTCCCTTTTACCGCCTTTTCAGGCTCCATTCTGCAGCCTTCCATAGGTCGCCATTGAGACTCCATGCGTTCTAATGGCAGAAGTAGCGGTTTTGGACCTGTTTTCCAGCGACGACCAGCAGGTGGCGTCCGAGAGGAGGAGCGGCGGTTTCCCATTGAAGTCAATGGGCTCATTGACTTCAATGGAGATTCCTCAACGCCGGCCTCGAGGAACAGGTTGGCAGCCATCCAAACCGCAGACCGCAAAAGCGGATACAATGTCTTTGAAAAGAGTTTAATCACTTCGGTCAAGTTCAAAGACAATTGGCGTGGGAATCTTAAGTTCTAGGGCCCTTGGGAATAAAGTTCTTTTTTCCCCTAGCTCCTAGGAACCCCCACACACGATCCACACCGGGTTCAGGAATGAGCGACCCCGTAAGGGGTCGAGCGGAGAAGGAGGGTCGCGCCATTGACTTAACTGGCGGAGCGGAGGTCCCATTGAATCTAATGGCGACGTGCGCCATGCATTGTCTATGGCGGCGCCGGCCATTGATTACAATGGGGAAAAGCCGCATGGCGTTAAAACGACTAAGTGTGAAATGCTGAAAAATGTAAGTCCATATCTCCGGTTCTGAAATGACCAGAGGGATGGGATTTGGGTGGCATGTAGCCAAGGTTCCGGCTTTAATGCATGGCCATTCCCAGCCCCCTCCGATCAACCATATGGAGTGTGGG
This sequence comes from Ascaphus truei, assembly GCF_040206685.1. Taxonomy (NCBI): domain Eukaryota; kingdom Metazoa; phylum Chordata; class Amphibia; order Anura; family Ascaphidae; genus Ascaphus; species Ascaphus truei. The sequence goes on from NC_134484.1 coordinate 183,458,897, forward strand.
CGAATGTAAAGATTTGTGGTTTTTCCCATAGACTTCAATGGCAGCGGGTTCTCCATTGAAAGTCTATGGCAGGAAACCCCATTGACGGCAACGGCGGAGCCCGCCATTCAACGCTATGGCGGCGGACCCCGTTGATTTCAATGGGGAAAGAGTGAAAAGCAGAGATTCATTTTTAAAAGGGACGAATCCTGTATTTTAAAAATGTGTTAAAGTGCATTTCTGTATCTCCGGTTCTGGAGGTCGCAGAGAGTTGAAATTTGGCCAATATGTAGGGTAACTGTAGGCATTACTAACTAGCAGATTTTGACCCACTGGACCCACCAGAACGGAACTTATTAATATGTGAAGATATTAATTTCTGAAGATATTAAAGTGTATATGGTATTTTGGATCTGCTCTCTCTGAAAATGCAGACTCCATCTGCTATGCTAATAGGGCAGGAAGGGCATCCTGAAGATTTAGCATAGCCCTGTGATCAAACGTTAACTGCCCTGATTGTTTACCCTAGGGCCAGAAACAAAGGAATTGAGTGTTTTGCAAGTGGCCCAGTTCACACCTGCAGGGGAAGGAAAGTCTACTTCAAATAGATTTTTCTAGCCAGCTCGGCGCCTAGGTTGTAAGAGATGGGTTTGAGATGGTATAAGAACCAGGCTCAGCCTATGGTTGGTGTTATTCTTCGTTCAAGATTGCTATATGAATTGCCAGTCAAGAATTATGACTGTTTCATCATTCCATCTTAAGTAAGTGCCTATATTTTGTTTCTTTGTACTATCTTGTTGTGTTCACCTTTTTCAAGGAATAAATTATATTTTATCATATCTAAGCCTCGTTCAGTTCAACCCAGTTATATTTTTGGTGTGTATGATTAATAGCCTGTCACAAAGTTACCGTCACAGACATGTACTCTCATTCATACGCGTTTGTACTGCAACGTCTACTCTCATTCTTACGTGTTTGTACTGCAACGTCTACTCTCATTCATACGTGTTTGTACTGCAACGTCTACTCTCATTCATACGTGTTTGTACTGCGACGTCTACTCTCATTCATACGTGCCTGTACTGCAACATCTACTCTCATTCATACGTGTTTGTACTGCGCCATGTACTCGCATTTATACGTGTTTGTACTGCAACGTCTACTCTCATTCATACGTGTTTGTACTGCGACGTCTACTCTCATTCATACGTGTTTGTACTGCAACGTCTACTCTCATTCATACGTGTTTGTACTGCAACGTCTACTCTCATTCATACGTGTTTGTACTGCAACATCTACTCTCATTCATACGTGTTTGTACTGCGCCATGTACTCGCATTGATACGTGTTTGTACTGCAACGTCTACTCACATTCATACGTGTTTGTACTGCGACATGTACTCGCATTCATACGTGTTTGTACTGCAACGTCTACTCTCATTCATACGTGTTTGTACTGCGACATGTACTCGCATTCATACGTGTTTGTACTGCAACGTCTACTCACATTCATACGTGTTTGTACTGTGACATGTACTCGCATTCATACGTGTTTGTACTGCGACATGTTCTCTCATTCATACATGCCTGTACTGCAACGTCTACTCTCATTCATACGTGTTTGTACTGCAACGTCTACTCTCATTCATACGTGCCTGTACTGCAACGTCTACTCTCATTCATACGTGTTTGTACTGCAACGTCTACTCTCATTCATACGTGCCTGTACTGCAACGTCTACTCTCATTCATACGTCCCTGTACTGCAACGTCTACTCTCATTCATATGTGTTTGTACTGCGACATGTACTCGCATTCATACGTGTTTGTACTGCGACATGTACTCGCATTCATACGTGTTTGTACTGCGACATGTACTCGCATTCATACGTGTTTGTACTGTGACATGTACTCTCATTCATACGTGCCTGTACTGCAACGTCTACTCTCATTCATACGTGTTTGTACTGCGACGTCTACTCTCATTCATACGTGTTTGTACTGCAACGTCTACTCTCATTCATACGTGTTTGTACTGCGATATGTACTCGCATTCATACGTGCCTGTACTGCAACGTCTACTCTCATTCATACGTGTTTGTACTGCGACATGTACTCTCATTCATACGTGTTTGTACTGCGCCATGTACTCGCATTTATACGTGTTTGTACTGCAACGTCTACTCTCATTCATACGTGTTTGTACTGCGACGTCTACTCTCATTCATACGTGTTTGTACTGCAACGTCTACTCTCATTCATACGTGTTTGTACTGCAACGTCTACTCTCATTCATACGTGTTTGTACTGCAACATCTACTCTCATTCATACGTGTTTGTACTGCGCCATGTACTCGCATTGATACGTGTTTGTACTGCAACGTCTACTCACATTCATACGTGTTTGTACTGCGACATGTACTCGCATTCATACGTGTTTGTACTGCAACGTCTACTCTCATTCATACGTGTTTGTACTGCGACATGTACTCGCATTCATACGTGTTTGTACTGCAACGTCTACTCACATTCATACGTGTTTGTACTGTGACATGTACTCGCATTCATACGTGTTTGTACTGCGACATGTTCTCTCATTCATACATGCCTGTACTGCAACGTCTACTCTCATTCATACGTGTTTGTACTGCAACGTCTACTCTCATTCATACGTGCCTGTACTGCAACGTCTACTCTCATTCATACGTGTTTGTACTGCAACGTCTACTCTCATTCATACGTGCCTGTACTGCAACGTCTACTCTCATTCATACGTGCCTGTACTGCAACGTCTACTCTCATTCATATGTGTTTGTACTGCGACATGTACTCGCATTCATACGTGTTTGTACTGCGACATGTACTCGCATTCATACGTGTTTGTACTGCGACATGTACTCGCATTCATACGTGTTTGTACTGTGACATGTACTCTCATTCATACGTGCCTGTACTGCAACGTCTACTCTCATTCATACGTGTTTGTACTGCGACGTCTACTCTCATTCATACGTGTTTGTACTGCAACGTCTACTCTCATTCATACGTGTTTGTACTGCGACATGTACTCGCATTCATACGTGCCTGTACTGCAACGTCTACTCTCATTCATACGTGTTTGTACTGCGACATGTACTCTCATTCATACGTGTTTGTACTGCGACATGTACTCGCATTCATACGTGCCTGTACTGCAACATCTACTCTCATTCATACGTGTTTGTACTGCGACATGTACTCTCATTCATACGTGCCTGTACTGCAACGTCTACTCTCATTCATACGTGTTTGTACTGCGACATGTACTCTCATTCATACGTGTTTGTACTGCAACGTCTCCTCTCATTCATACGTGTTTGTACTGCAATGTCTACTCTTTCATACGTGTTTGTACTGCGACATGTACTCGCATTCATACGTGTTTGTACTGCAACGTCTCCTCTCATTCATACGTGTTTGTACTGCAACGTCTACTCTTTCATACGTGTTTGTACTGCGACATGTACTCGCATTCATACGTGTTTGTACTGCAACGTCTCCTCTCATTCATACGTGCCTGTACTGCAACGTCTACTCTCATTCATACGTGTTTATACTGCAACGTCTACTCTCATTCATACGTGTTTGTACTGCAACGTCTACTCTCATTCATACGTGCCTGTACTGCAACGTCTACTCTCATTCATACGTGTTTGTACTGCAACGTCTACTCTCATTCATACGTGTTTGTACTGCGACATGTACTCGCATTCATATGTGTTTGTACTGCGACATGTACTCGCATTCATACGTGTTTGTACTGCGACATGTACTCTCATTCATACGTATCTGTACTGCAACGTCTACTCATTCATACGTGTTTGTACTGCAACGTCTACTCTCATTCATACATGTTTGTACTGCAACGCCTACTCTCATTCATACGTGCCTGTACTGCAACGTCTACTCTCATTCATACGTGTTTGTACTGCGACATGTACTCGCATTCATACGTGTTTGTACTGCAACGTCTACTCTCATTCATACGTGTTTGTACTGCGACATGTACTCGCATTCATACGTGTTTGTACTGCGACATGTACTCGCATTGATACGTGTTTGTACTGCGACATGTACTCGCATTCATACGTGTTTGTACTGCGACATGTACTCGCATTCATACGTGTTTGTACTGCGACATGTACTCGCATTTATACGTGCCTGTACTGCGAGATCTACTACCATTCCTATGGCCGTGTTCGATTGGCAGCTTTAAACCTATTGACTAATAACGTTTGCAGTCTCCAATAAGCTATTCGACAGAATGGAATTGAACAATTCCTTTTATCATCCAGATGCAGTTATGTCGATCTATGTTTACATTTACCAATCATGGCTCTCTAATTTCATAAAACAAAAAAAGATTTTTTTTTTAAACTAAGTGCAAAGAGGTTAAATTGCAACATTGAAATTTACAGGCAAGCAAAATCTCTGTCCTCAAATGCTTACAGTATAATTTTTTGAATTTTTTTTTTCACGAGGCACAATTTCACAAAAAGCTGGCCTGCCACTGGTTGTCAGACCAGGATCTTCCACAGTGACAATTCTCATCAAGTAAAATGTTGCGGCATGTCTTAATCTATCAATCAATTTGCAGCGTTTCTTCAAATGATTACAGAACTCTGCCAATGCTGAAAGGTCTAAATAAATATTGTATGTGGTCCTTTTTTTCATCCATCAATTCTTTGACAATTTCCACAACAAGGGCGACTTAATCCCACCATGGAAAACCTGTGTATCACATGGATTTCTAATTATAGGGATGCCAATAATAGCTTTCCAAAGGAGGGGATAGCCTGTAAGCTGATTCCACTTTCTATCGACGAGAGACCAAAGAATCTCTCTGACAGTGCTTCACATACAATGTGAAGATTTCCATCAGTCTTTCTCAAGAAGCTTTCTAGTTTCTCCTAGGGCTCCATGCAGGGCAAGGTCAGCGGTTTGCATCTTAAATGCTTACTGACTGATGCTCTTGAACTACCAGATAATTATTCATTTTTTAATACAAGACGTTCTGAAGGCGACTGTAAAACACTGATAATTACTCAAATGTTTCTTATTATTTTTTATGAATACATTTGTATTGTAGTACTGTTTTTTTACAGCTTATATTCAATTTGAAGTCATTGTGATGTACAGCTTATCTTGGGGAATACCTTTATTTTTTGGGTAGTTAAAGAATAACTTATTTCCCCCCCCCCCCCCCACCCCAAGAATCATTTATACTATAAACAAACAAAGTCCTGATCAAAATATGTTTTGTAGTTAAAGGTGCAATCCCATGTAACAGCTAAAAAAAAATATCTTTTGTAAATAATGTAATCAAATTGGTCTCCTTAAACAAATTTAACCGTGTTAAAAGCAAATATTTTAGCTGCTTTTGTTTCTTTAGAAATCAGTTACACATTGCATTTTTTTGGTAGCCTTTGCATAAGGGAGTGTTTGTCAATAAAGTATTTGGTTTACCCTTAGCTCATCTTTCCATTGTACACTGGCAGATAAAGGTAAGGGATAGGCAGAGGGTAGCTTTGTATGTATGTATGTATGTCTTTATTTATATAGCGCCAAAAGTGTACTCTGCGCTTCACAAAATACAGTACAGGAAATTATAATACAATAAGTGCAGCAAAAATCAGACAGTGGGAAAGGAAATCCCTGCCCCGAAGAGCTTACAATCTAAGAGGTTTGAGGGGAACTTACAGAGACAGCAGGTGAGGGAATAAGTGCTGTAGATGGGTGCGCTTGGCCATAATGGGTGGTATAAGTGACTGTGGGACAATAGCCGTGAATGCAGGCTATTGGGATGCTTGATTTGTGAGGCACGTTTTAAGGTTGGTCAGTGTTAACCTTTTCATTTAACACGATTTACAGGGGAAGAGATGGCAGGGATGCATGGGTGAGTTCAGGTGTGTATGTCTGGCTTCAGGCTTAGGGGAGATCCCCAGCAGCAGGTGTGAATAGAGCATTTGTGAGGGTGTTTTTTATTGAGTAAAGTTTTCACAGTTGTAAAGTTGATCAGATCTTCCTCCAATCTTCACCTCCAATTATAACTCCGAGATTAACTCTGCCACACACTTAAATGTTACACTTTGATGTTACACAGCCAAGGTATCTGCCTTAAGTATTCTAAAACACAGCCACATTGACCAATAATTAAGGGAGGGGTCTGCCTAATCCACTCAGACACACCAAATTGTTAATTACATTTTAGGATCTTGCAAATTGATAGTAGAATCCAACTCACACATACCAATATTAATACATTTTAAAATCTGTAGCAATTGATAGTAGAATCCAGCTCACACATTCTTAAATGTTACACTTTGATGTTACACAGCCTAAGTAAGCACTTGTTGAACACACTCCTCCCAATTACAAACGTTAATTAGTTAAAAAATACTTAAAGGTGTGGAATTTTGGTCCTAGGTTGCCCCTTTAGTTCACAACTTTGCGATGGTGTGTGTTCAGTGTTCTGCACAAGTGACAACTTGGTACAGAAGCCTGGTTACAAGAAGTGAGAAAGGTGCACTGCATATGTGTTTCATTCATTCATTGCAGGAGATATCTTCCATGCATTTCAGTGTGTCACAGATATGCATTGCAACAAAGAAGAAAAAGGCACTCGCCATTCTGTCACCTGGCTGCTCCAGTTGTGCTTCGGTGCCCTTGTTAACAATACTCTCACCTAGAAATAGACCTGTCCCTCTCATCATCATCATATTTCCCCCACCCAGATCATCATCACCATATCATACCCCCTGATCATCATCATATCATCATATCATCTACCCCCCTCCCCCCAGATGATAATCAAATCTCCCCCCCCCCCCAGATAATCATAAGCATCATATCTCCTCCCCCTTCCCCCCCCCCAAATGCCTACCCGATTAGGAGTCAGACGTGGGAGATGCTGGTATGTGGTTGCGATGGCGGCGGGCAACAGAATAGTGTGAGCAGAGCAGGTAGGGTTGCACGAGGTAAGAAGCGCGCGCATGCTCGTTCTACCTGCCAACTTGGGGAGGGGCAAGCTTAAACCTTGGGGGGAAAGGACCACTAACCTCCCAAAAGACCAGCTGCACATAGTTAATAAGCACACAGATTCCCAACAAGCTCTCCTTTGGACACTTATATACATATATATATATATATATATATATATATTATGTGGTAATGTTTGGGGTTTCTCAGAGCTTGTTGGGAATCTGTGTGTTTAGCGCGCGCTCCTACCCTGCAGTCCTCCTCAGACTCGGGAGAACAGGCTGAGAGCGGGCTCGGAGGGGAGGAGGAGGAGGGGGAGAGCGAGCAAAGCCGTGGCGGGCCGCACGGAGTGAGTGCGGGCCACATGTTGTGCAGGCTTACCCTAAGGAAACCTCATTTGTGCGATTTGCTTTTTGACTTGGTAGTGACCCAGAGATTGTAACAATCCAGTAAAATCTATGGCATCTATCTCTTATTATTTTAATATTTACCTTTTTGGGGGGTTACAACTGCCTGTTCAATGTGTACTCCTTGTCTGTTCTCAACCTTTGACTCCTCTATCCAGAGAACATTTTTCAAGAAGTCTTGTGGATCATCTGTGCTCTTTGGCGAACTTCAGATTGGCAGCAATGTTCTTATCAGAGACCAGTGGTTTCGTCCTGGCTATCCTTCCATGAACACCATCCTTGTTCAGTCTTTTTCTGATAGTTGTCATGAACACTCACGATAGGCAAGGTGAGGGTGGCCTGCAGATCCTTGGGTGCTACTCTGAGATTCTTTGTGACTTCCTGGATGATTTGTCGGTTTGTTCTTGGAGAGATTTTGTTAGGACGACAACTCCTGGGTAGAGTGACTGTGGTCTTGAACGTTCTCTGTTTGTAGAGAACATTCTGTCTGACAGTGGATTTGTGGAGCCTCAAATCCTTAGAAATGGCTTTGTAACTTTCTAGACTGATGAGCATCAATAACGGCTTGTCTGAGGTCCTGAGATTTATTTTGATCGTGCCATGACGTGTTTCCACACACCTGTATAATGACGACCAAGCTCGCAAAGTTTCTGATCTTTATATAGGGTGGGCCTCTCAAGATCTACCTAATTATTTAAACACCTGATTCTACATATTCCCTTTAATTTAGCTGATAAAACTAGGGCTTCACTTACTTTTACACATATCCTGACTCATTGTCTAATTCATACATCATTTTATTTCAAAAGGCATGGAATTGGTTAATATAAACCCCATTGGATATTTAAGAAAAGGTTTTGATTCAAGAAGGTTATAATGGAAAAACTATGGAATTTCCATCATTATCATTGGGGTGCACAAAGTTTTTTGTTTGTTTTCCAGCACTGTAAATCTTTTTCTTTCTTCTTTACTCTTCTGTGTTTTTTTGCTGCCACTGCTCATTTTTCTTCCTGCAGTTCTTGTAGGTAAAGGGGAACCTTTAAAAACTTTGTGTTAATATGTTTTCTATTTGATTTCCTCCTTTTTGTAACCTTATTGTGAAGCAGCATTATTCAGTATGTATTTTTATTTTTGAAAAGTGTTTGTTGAAATTAACTGTTGGGGAACTCTTTAAAAATGGCCTCCTTTGTGAATGTCAAAATGCTGTATACTATGTCAGCCTTTCTGACAACATGTGAATCACTGCATCACGCTTTCCTCTATCACAGGAGTCCTTAATTAAAGGAGCATGGTGTATTGTATGGAATTTAATTTTGTTCCAGTTAACAATCAGCAGAATTAAACATAACCTGGCTATTTTTATTTTAATTGTCTGCAATGCTTTGCTGGGTCCATTGGCCGTGATGGGGTTAAAAGATTCTTCTCATGTGAATGCATCTAGAAACGTTTTAAATTATCTTGATTAGCTTTATAATGTCATGTGTCACTAATTTAAAGTTTGAGTTAGAAAGTCTGGTCCCTGTGTCATGCTTACCCCATGCACAATGAAATGCTACCCAAGGATTATAAAAGAAGCATTTAATTTCTTAGGGTCGCACGATGGAAGCGGTTGTTAGGTTATCATGATATTGACGTTTGTTTACCAATTACATGTAAGCCAGTAATACAAAGGAGATTATAGGTGGCACACCACTGCTTTAAAGAAAAAGTTTTTCAAGGAGTTTACATTTGGTGCTCACCTTCCGTTGATCCTGGCGTCCCAAAGCTGGATCCAGAGTAATAGCAAGATAGGAGAAAGGAAGAGGCACACAAATTGTAGTGGAATCAAATGATTTAAAATGTATTGATGCATCAGAGCTAACAATGGTAACGTTTCAGGACAAGCAGTCCCTTCCTCAGACCAAACACCTCAAAAGTGATAACACATTGATTAGCACATCTATATATACCCCCGAAGGTCAATATAATTACCTTCAAAGGTCAAAATAATTACCTTCCCCAGTAACAACCAAAAGTGCAGGGCTGCATCCAATCTTACAGCCTAATTGTGCACGCCCCCGACGTCTGACGTCACCGCGCGGCGTCGCGTCATGACGCACGCGACGTCACAACGTGATGTCATTCAGCCCAGTGACGGCCCACAGAAGGAGTGAGAGAGTGGAGAATCCTGGAGCCAACCCCAAGGTGTCTGCCCACAGTGACTGACGGCGTCACGTGGTGTGACGTCACGACGTAAAAACTTAATGACGTCATGTTGCTAGGGCAACAGGCACCAAAGGGAGGAGCAAAAAACAAATACATAAACAGAGATATTTTACTAACTGGTAAAGTAGCAGGGCTTATTTCTGGAAGCATAAAGTGAAGCTATTAATAGTGCCATAATGCACCAATGTAGCATTCTATTGCTGTGTCCAATGTAATCAATTGCTGACAGTCCTTTGAGAAAAAGAAGTCCATATAATTGACAGCTGTAAATGGAATGAAACTTTGTTAGAACATTATGCCATTGTATGTACATATACTGCATATATACTTCAGACAATCTTTGTGGCAGGATAGACAACCCTCATGAAATAAATATTCATTTCAGTACATACTGTATAGGTACAAAATAGTTAGGGTAACCTTGGAATGTTAAAAAGGTACAAGGCAGTGGTAAGTGAGTAAGGAGACCCTTAGCAGTCCCGGTCTTTATTGCGGATCATAACCCCGTATTGGCCATCCGCAATATCTGTCAATTATATGGACTTCTTTTTCTCAAAGGACTGTCAGCAATTGATTACATTGGACACAGCAATAGAATGCTACAAAAAAAGATATGATGAAACCATTTTTTTTTTTTAAACATTGTTCCAACAGGGAAAAGATTTTACATTACATTTTTGTACTGTTGAAAGTGTTTTTAAATGAATCTCCAGTTGTTCCATGTTGCTTTAAAAAAATCAAAACTGTTGTGGGGGGGGGGGAGGCCTTGCGAAAATGACTTTTCCTGTGGCGTCTTCACTTTAGATTATATGTGATTTGCTGATTGCAGTGTACTTTTGATCATGGCAAAGGTCCCTGTCAAGGAGCGAAAATGTACATATGATGAAAATCACAACTCCTTTTTTCACACTTGAGATGAACTCACCTGGAAATAAAAACCTTTAGGAGATGGCTGGAATATTTCACAAACCTTGATTCATTGGATGTGATTTTTCAGGTCTTAATAAAAAAAAAAATTGCACTTTGTCCTATGATATTAACAAACTACATTTTAAAATGTTTGAAATAGTATATAATAAAACCTAATAATCAATAGTAAATAATAAAACCTAATTTTGTGTGTGTGTGTGTGTGTGTGTGTGTGTGTGTGTGTGTGTGTGTGTGTGTGTGTGTGTGTGTGTGTGTGTGTGTGTGTGTGTGTGTGTGTGTGTGTGTGTGTGTCAGTTATACGGCAAATTAGAGATCATATACAATTTGTAGTGCAGGTTGATTATTTACAGTGTGAATAGGGAAAGGATATCTAATGTAGGAAACAAAATGTTTGTAGTTGTGTGGAAATTGCTAAAAGAGGGATAAATGACTACTGCTATTGTAATCTAATTAAACTACAGAGATAGGGAGGGGGCAGGAACTAAGAATGTGTAAAGTCAAGTAACCTCCCGACAACCTGAAGTCATGAAAGATTGAAGCATCCACACATTAAAATATATACAGTTAGGTCCGGAAATAATTGGACACTGATGCAAGTTTTGTTATTTCGACTGTGTACCAAAATAAATTCAAGTTACAGTTAAATAATGAATATGGGCTTAAAGTGCAGTCTATCAGCTTTAATTTGAGGGTATTCACATCCAAATTGGAGGAAGGGTTTTGGAATTACATCTCTTTAATATGTAGCCCCCACTTTTTCAAGGGACCAAAAGTAATTGGACAATTGTCTCAAAAGCTGTTTCATGGACAGGTGTGGGCTATTCCTTCGTTATTTCATCATCAATTAAGCAGGTAAAAGGTCTGGAGTTGATTCGAGGTGTGGCATTCGCATTTGGAAGCTGTTGCTGTGAACCCACCACATGCGGTCAAGGGAGCTCTTAATGCAAGTGAAACAGGGCATCCTTAGGCTGCAAAAAAAAAAAAAAAGAAGAAAATCCATCAGAGAGATAGGAACATTAGGAGTGACCAAATCAACTGTTTGGTACATTCTGAGAAAAAAAGAACACACTGGTGAACTCTGCAACATTTAACATGCTAACTGAGGCCTGTAGAGTCTGAGGTGTAACTCTTGGGTATTTTGCAATTTCTCTGAGCATTACACAGTCTGACCTTGGGGTGAATTTGCTGGGACGTCCCCTCCTGGGAAGATTGCAACTGTCTTGAATGTTTTCCACTTTTGAATAATCTTTCTCACAGTAGAATGATGGAATTTAAATTGTTTGTAAATGGCCATAAAACCCTTCCCAGATTGATGGACAGCAACAATTGCTTCTCTAAGATCATTACTGATGTCTTTCCTCCTTGGCATTGTGTTAACACACACCTGAATGCTCCAGACCAGCAAACTGCTAAAACTTTGGCTTTTATAGAGGTGGTCACACTTGCTAATGATCAATTAATCAAGGGCATTTCATTAGCAGCACCTGACTGCTACTTAGCATCTTAATTCCTATGGAAGCAAAGAGGGTGTACTTAGTTTTTCACACATGGGTTCTCCATTTTGGCTTTATTTTTGTTAAATCATGACACAGTGTAATATGTCATGTGTTGTTGTTCATCTGAGGTTGTATTTACCTAATTTTAAGACCTGCTTAGGAACAGATGATTGTTATTATGTCCTGATATGTAAAACCATAGAGTTCAAAGAGGGTGTACTTTCTTTTTCACACAACTGTAGATCCTTCATGATTGATTCAGGATGACTGTAGTAATATATGCTGGGCAGGAAATATCGAAGTCCAAGAGAATCAGGGAGCGCAAAGCCCATGAAAAATAGAAAACATATACAACATAGTGCAATATGTCTGAAACTGAGGTTGAAACATCAAAACTTCATTCATCCAGTGGATCTTATACTCACAGATTAATCTGTGTTAAAGTGTGTGTAAAGGTAACTTTATGCTGCAATGTTCTCCCATACAGAAGCTGCCTCCGCATACGACTTATGGGTATCTTCACCACTTGCATAAATTAAAAAAAGAACAGACATAGTGTAGACTGCACCCATAAAATTTATATGCAGTAAAATGGTACGAGATACACTTACATGGTTTCCAAATAACAATAGCAATTAGATCATAGGATCTGCGCCCACAGTGGAGGTCCCTGAGCCGTGTCTCTGCTCGATACACGGAGCGGTCACGTCTCCCTTCTCCCGCACTTCTGGGTTGGTTCCCCCGAGCGGGAACTCTCGCGATGACTCGGGACGGACAGCTGGTATTGTGTAGAGCCTCCCTCTTAGATTCGGCTGAGCACTCAGTATGCTATAACACTCTACGCGTTTCTCCTCATCCGAGGTTTCATCAGGAAATATCTGGAGTAGTGACCAACCAAAACATAAGAAAAAGCAAGTTAAAAGATTAAAATAAAAGAGAGAACAGTGCATATATGTATAAATGTGAATAATAAAAGTATATATACACATATAAAATAGCCACATATTATAAATGTGCTCTAACCAAAAGGGAGAATATGGTAAAGGAGGGGTGCCCTAACCCTCATACATTATTCTACAGAAACATGGCAAATCCCAAATAGTTATTCATGCCTTTGGGTATCATAGAACCTAGCTGGATCCAACGACACTCTTTCTGCAGGAGGGATCTTTCAATATCACCTCCTCTTATGCCCAGTGATACACGATCAACAGCAAATGCACAGTGTCAAGTTGTCAGCGCCATGTTTCTGCAAAAAATGTCATGCCACTGATTTTTTTATTTTTTTTAAATAGTCAATATCCCTTTGTGTAAATTTGATATCACGACAGTGTTCTAGAATTCTAAAACTAACCTCCCTAGTCTTCATACCCACGTATATTAAATTACAGGGACATGTCGGATAGTAGATAAACCCTTCGATCGACAGTTCCAAAGATAATACATTTTGAACTGTTTAATCATAGCACTGTCAAAAACGGAATCTGTTTGCCGCATATATCGGCAGCCTGTACAGCCATTGCATTTGAAAAATCCATTTTTATCAAATGTAGACAAGAAGGTGGGGCTGACATGAAGGATATAATAACTGTGAACCAGCCTTTCCCTGAGGCTAGGGGATCGTCTGCTGGTCAAAGTGGCTCATTCGGCCAGAACCGATTTGAGCTCCGGGTCAGTCATAAGAATTGACAAGTGTTTTTGCAGAGATTTTCAGCACCCAGGTTTTTCTTTTTGTATAGTTTGGAAGCTTGCTGAGTACAGTGAGGTCTGGATTTGATTGACCCTGTTCTGGGGGAAAAAGATATACATATATACAGTGGTCGGCAAATCACCAAAAAATCTACTCGCCGAACAAAAAAAATCTACTCGCCACATAGTACCACACGTGTGCTTCTTGGGCCAATCGGAGCTCGCCATGATGTTAAATCCACTTGCCCGGGGCGTGCAAATGTATAGGTTTGTCGAACACTGCATATATATATATATATACATACATACATACATACATACGCACTCAAACACACTCGCACTCAAACATTCACACATGCACCTAGCAGTTAGATCCTTGCAGCATTGATGGGGTTAGATATATACTACTATACTATATATTGATGGGTTTAGATATATATACAGCATTGATGGGGTTACATATATTTGAAAAGCTGTTGAGTGTGAGCTACTGTGAAGATTAACGTAATACCTTGGGAGAACTGTAGATGGGATATTTTCAAATGTCTGCTACAGTATTTGAAGTCAAATATACATACCCACTTTTCATTCACTGGTATAATTTACAACTCCCTGTTTCCACATTCACTAGAGAAGCACAGATATGAGATATATTTTTATGCAGGGCCATAATTAATTGCAAAGAGCTCAGGTGGGATTGTCTGAAGGTTTGAGAAATGCTGATTTATATTTATAAGAAAACAACTTGACGAGAGCAAATTAAGCACATTTCCTATCCCTGAGTACCATAGAGGTCGGGTTTTTATCATAATAATTAATTGTAGCTGCATGCATTGGTTGCTGCAAATGGATGCAGGATTATCGGATTCCTTTATTACCCTTAAAACCAGCTGCCCCACCCAAAGCCCAATAAAAACACAGACTACAACTTTAAATGTAAATGGCCACAGCATTTATTAACATAATAAAACCAAATCTTTGCCAGCCAATAAACATTGTTTACTCACATATTTAGACCAAGTTGCCAGCTACTGGCACAATCTGTCAAGTGGGCATGTACTCCATCACACACCAAAGGTTAACAACTCGCGCCATAAATATGGATTTACGACTCCTTTCCCAGGCCCCACGTTGGACCAACAACCCTGTCCATCAAACCACATTTCTGACGTGTTACCAGACGCCAAGAAGCCGAAAACAGCAGGAGCAGTCTCTCACCCTCGATGGTTTAGGAGCTTCTGAAGCGTATTCTATGCAGGTAGGTGGCCACTCCCAGAGTGGCACTATAGGTCCTCCTTCCACGGTGCTGCAGTATCGCCTGGCAACTTGCTTCAATGGTAAGGAACTCCAGTGTGGGGAAAATAATAGTCCACAGTCTCACTTGCTGACAGCTGCTCTACGTAGTCACCGGCAAGCCGCCAAGCAGTGACGACCATCAGCTGGATCAATGCCGCTCGTAGTGAAGAACAGGACCCGCTGTAGCTTGAGGGATTACTCTATGCACTTAGAGATAACCTTGCCTCGTCAGGAATCAGCTGTAGAGTCTTAATCCTACGTGTGTCATAGCAAGAAGATACTTCCTCAAGGATTAATTCTTACTGAAACAACAGAGTATTTGCACCCCATGATCGCACTTGATTGGTTACGTGGGATTTCACGCACCACCAATCACATCTTACACCAGCGCAACCATGCACCTGAATGCATAATTATGCTATAGAGATCTCCGTGGGATGGCTGTGTAAACCTTCTCATTTAACCAGTCAGTTGAAACATCAGCATATTATCAGTACCTAAGACACATTAATCCTAGCAATATCTACATTGAAACATTTATTAAAACAGATAAAAATAAAATACGTATTAAGCGACACAATGCTGAGTGGAGCTCTGAAATAAAACAGAAGTTCTGTTAGCACATGTGCAAGAATGATCATGCATAAAATTGGAAGTGATACATAACAATTCAATATACCACCATGCTTAAATGGTATATAGCATTCATTGGAAGACATAGCACAGGAAAAACAGTATACCAAATAACTCTCATTGGTACATTACATTATAATAGGTTATTAATAGACACCATACGTCTATCTCCTCATTTAATCCTCGAGGGACCAAAGTATCAAGTTTTTGTATCCAGAATGTCTCCTGGATGGAGAGATCCTTTACCCTATCACCCCCCCCCCCCCTCCTCCTATTGCGTGGGACATGTTTGAGACCTTTTTGTTTTTTAATTATAAATAACTCAAACGTGCTGTAATAGACTTTCTAAAATCCTTCCTAATTACTTATTTCTACGAACGTTTCGATAAACTACAAATTCCTTGGTAACATCCTTCCATCCCCTTAACTTAAAACAAGAAAACCTTACTTACACTTGAGCCCAAAGCCAGATGCACCTGCATTATAAACCTGACACACAAACATGAGCAACACCCTCAGCCGTGACTCATCGTTTTGCAAACCACTCGCCTGTTCCGCCAAATTCCACTTCATCCCATACCTTTGAATACATAACCCATGTCGATGTAGCAAAGAATCTTTCACCAAAACTATCCCCTCTCTTCTCCCCCCCCCCCCCCAAAAAAATGTATGCCAAAATTACTAATGACGTGGCAAGTACATTAACCACAAGCTAAGAAAGTCAAACCGCGCTCTTGCTTCCTAACAGGATCTCGTAGTGGATCAACTCTTCCCTCTTGCAGCTGATGTGATGTGAAGGCACCCCTCCTCCACAGGTCCCGTCGCAGGATGGCTCCAAACGCGGGCAACAGCAGGGAATAAAACACAAAAGTGCACCGAGGGTCAAGATTTAATTAAAACATGTTAGTAGTAGTAACAATAAAAACTTACATATAAGGGTAAGTACATCCAGTATTAAGGTGCAGAGGAAACAGTCCTGGTGGTGTCCTGGGCATAAAGAGATGGTGCAGAGGCTTACAAGGTAGACCCACGTGCTGGGGCTGCCTGGCTCAGCACCATATAGTTCTTACTTCCGGGTTGCAGCTTCTCGCAGGACCCGTGAATAGTAGCCCGCCTCAAATGCCGGTTTCCCAGAGAAACTCACTCCGGCGTGCCGAAGGGTCTCTGGTTGTTGATGGGACAGCTGGGGGTAGGTACACCTGTGGGCTGACTTCTAGCTGCACCGTAGGGCTTTCGCAACGCGTTTCACACAGTGTTGTGCTTCATCAGGCGACTGAACCACAAGCATGAACTTTGTACCCTCAATAGGTCCTTGCTTCCTGTGCTTGGTACCTCATATGGGTATGTCCATAACAGTGTGGTTTCTATCATAGCTTTTGTTTTTCACCTGGTCCCCTGATTACTGTATTACAAAACAGATTATGGTTTATTTACTCAATACATTAGCCTTTTTTTTAGAACAATTGTTACCATTATATATAAGGAAAGTATTGGCTTGTATTGTTACAGATCCTTTGACTGTTTGGGGGTTTTCTAAGGACTTCGTATTCATCCAAATAATGTTGGTTTATTCAGCAAAGAATCCTGCACTCTGCTTAAGATACAATAATTCGAAGTAACAATAATTCGAAGAAAGCAAGTTATTGTTATTTCAAGTACACGCTTTTAATGTTCTTATGTTGCAAGTACTGTTATTTTTAAAATAGAAATCTCCATAATGCAGCATGATTTTAAAAAAAATAATGGAAATCTCCATAGAGAGCAAAAAATGTATCTTAAGTTATTTTCTCTTTCAAATGTGTGTGTTTATATGTGTTGCATATAAATCATGAGCAGAAAAGGTACATGTATACTACATTGACGAGAAAAGTTGGTGAACCCCAATGATAATTATGGTTTTTCCATGATAACCTTCTTGAATCAAAACCAAATCTTTTCTTAAATATCAAATAGGGTTTACGTTAACCAATTCCATGTCTTTTAAAACAAAATTATGTATGAATTAGACAATGAATAATTAAGAGTCAGGGTATGCTATTGAGCTTGGACCACCATAAAAAAGGGCAACACATTTCTGGGCGTCTGAGTGCTTTTACTTTATTGCAACTGCAATAAATGATACTAAGATCTGCAACTTTAAATGCCCTCATCCTGCTCATTTCCTGCCCTGTGTTATAGTTAGAAGAACACAGACACACAATTTCCTCTGGTGTGGAGGAAGCTGCTTCTCTCTCCAGTTGCTGCAACCGAACCTGGTTGAGCTGTTTTGGGGATTTCCACCAGATTAGCTACAATCTTCTAATTGGGTGTTTTAAAAAGCACCATATATCTCACACTGTCCTGGTCTCTGGTAAGTGATGTTAAAATTATTTCATGCTAATGGTATATTGTATAGGTCATTTATTTGAGCTCTTCTGCATGATCGTCCCCTTGATAATTTGAAGCAAAATAGCATTTTTGTTAATGAGCCGCCAGTGACACTTCTATAGAAATGTAATCGGTATTAAAGAGATCATTGTGTAGGGAATGGATAAAAAAGCACTGTTAATGGTTGTGTGTCACATACTAGTTTTTTGTTTGCCAGCTGGGTATTTTTAAGTGTTGCTTTGTACAGACATACCCCGGTTTAAGGACACTCACTTTAAGTACACTCGCGAGTAAGTACTTATCTCTCTATAGGCAAACAGCAGCTCACGCATGCGCCTGTCAGCACGTCCTGAACAGCAATACTGGCTTCCTACCTGTACCGAAGCTGTGTGCAAGTGGGGAGACAGTAGAGCCTGTTACACATGTGTTATTTACATCAGTTATGCACGTATATGATGATTGCAGTACAGTACATGCATCAATAAGTGGGAAAAAGGGAGTGCTTCACTTTAAGTATATTTTCACTTTACATGCTCCGGTCCCATTGTGTATGTTAATGCGGGGTATGCCTGTACGTTACAACCATTTCAGAAAGTGAACAACTTTTTGGCCTTTCATCCTATCCTTATACCATGAAATATACCACATTATTTCCAAATAGCTATTATTTAGTGAAATAACAGACCTCTTCATGTTTTAAAATAAAAGCTGCCATAAGAAGCAACCTACTGATAAAGATGTCGGTGGAAGTAGAAAATGTCACAAAGAGAAACCCCAATTACTACCTATAGTGTTAAAATGCAAATGTAACATCTGAATTTCTTATGGAAAAGAGAAAATCAAGACTTTGTTTTTATGCACTGACAATGACTCGTGCTTTTAACTTTGACTATGCCATATAACAAGTCTGGTTGAGCAAAATCAAATTATAGATGTGCGTGTGTATTTGTATGTGTGTATGTGTATTTTATATGTATATATATGTGTGTGTGTGTGTGTGTGTGTGTGTGTGTGTGTGTGTGTGTGTGTGTGTGTGTGTGTGTGTGTGTGTGTGTGTGTATATATATTTTTTTTTTATGAGCACTGCATTGTGTGCTCTAACACTTATTGAGTTAACAGCAGAACATGCTAAAGATATTTAAAGACATTACCTGTTCATATACAGTGTTCTATATCATATTCATAAAATGCTTGTAATAAATCCTGTGGACATATGTTTTTACCTGGGCTGCAATGCTTTGGGCAACTTATGACAGAATGTAAGTGTAGTCCTCTTTCCTGCTGATATAGAGAGACTACTAGTGCTGTATGTACCTGCTGGCTCAGCGAGATCTGGGCCTCCGCTAACTGGGAGCCTGGGGTAACAATATGTACTTGGCAGCGCCTCCACTTGCCCAGGATCCCCAATAAGTAAGATTCCCCTAGACAAGAATAATGATAATAATCCACAACGTTGTAACCTTTTACTATTAATTGAATGCAGAGCATGAATATACACATATCACCCGTATAACCACAGTGCATATATATATATATATATATATATATATATATATATATATATATATATGTATGTATGTATGTATGTCTTTATTTGTATAGCGCCATAAATGTACATAGCGCTTCACAGTAGTAATACATGTCATATAAATAACAAATATAAATAACAGATCATGGGAATAAGTGCTTCAGACATATTGTAAAAGTAACATTAAGGAAGGAGTCCCTGCTCCGAGGAGCTTACAATCTAATTGGTAGGTAGGGAGAACGTACAGAGACAGTAGGAGGGAATACTAGTAAGTGCGTCTGCAGGGGGCCAAGCTTTGTGTCATGTGTCCATGATTATCCAGTGCTACTCATATGCTTCTTTAAGCAGATGTGTCTTAAGGTGGGTCTTAAAGGTGGATAGCGAGGGGGCTAGTCGGGTATTGAGGGGAAGGGCATTCCAGAGGTGTGGGGCAGAAAGTGAGAAAGGTTTAAGGCGGGAGAGAGCTTTAGATACAAAGGGGGTAGAAAGAAGACATCCTTGAGAAGAACGCAAGAGTCGTGATGGTGCATAGCGAGAAATTAGGGCTGAGATGTAATGAGGGGCAGAAGAATGTAAAGCTTTAAAAGTGAGCAGTAGAATTGAGTGTGAGATACGCGATTTAATCGGAGACAGATTTAGGAAAGAGTAGAGTGATTCTGGCAGCAGTGTTTAGGATAGATTGTAGGGGAGATAGGTGAGAGGTAGGAAGGCCGGACAGCAGGAGGTTGCAGTAATCGAGACGTGAGAGAATGAGGGCCTGAGTCAGAGTTTTAGCAGTTGAGTAACAGAGGAAAGGGCGTATCTTTGTGATATTGCGGAGGAAAAAGCGACAAGTTTTAGAAACGTTTTGAATATGAGAGGAGAATGAGAGAGAGGAATCAAGTGTGACCCCTAGGCTGCGTGCTTGGGCTACTGGGTGAATGATCGTATTTCCAATAGCAATGTGGAAGGATGTAGTAGGGCCAGGTTTGGGAGGTAGTACAGTATAAGGAGCTCTGTTCTTGCCATGTTAAGTTTCAGTCGGCGGATGGCCATCCAGGATGATATTCCAGAGAGGCATTCAGAAACTTTGGTCTATATAGCAGGTGTAAGGTCAGGGGTTGAAAGGTAAATTTGTGTGTCGTCAGCATAGAGGTGATATTTAAACCCAAAAGATGTGATTAGGTCACCTAGAGAGAGTGTGTAGAGAGAAAAGAGAAGGGGTCCCAGGACAGAGCCCTTGGGTACCCCCACAGAGAGATCAATAGAGGAGGAGGAGGTGTTAGCAAAAGAGACACTGAAGGTACGATGGGAGAGGTAAGAGGAGATCCAGGATAAAGCTTTGTTCCGAATACCAAGAGTATGGAGAATGTGAAGGAGAAGAGGGTGGTCCACGGTGTCGAATGCTGCAGAGAGGTCGAGTAATATGAGCAGAGTGTAATGACCTCTGTCTTTGGCAGCGTGGAGGTCGTCAGTTATTTTAGTGAGGGCTGTTTCAGTAGAGTGAGCAGTGCGGAAGCCAGATTGTAGAGGGTCTAGTACAGAATAGGTGTTGAGAAAGTGTTGCAATCAAGAGAATACAAGACGTTCAAGGAGTTTGGAGGCAAAAGGCAGGAGGGAGACCGGTCGATAGTTAGGACAGGTAGGGTCAAGCTTGCTGTTTTTGAGTAATGGTATAACGGTTGCATGCTTGAAGGATGAAGGAAAGGTACCAGAGTAGAGGGAAGAGTTAAAGATCTGTGTGAGCATAGGGATTATAGAAGGAGCAAGAGGTTTTAGGAGATGGGAGGGAATGGGATCAAGAGGGCAAGTGGTAGAGGGAGAAGAGGAGATCAGCAGTGATACATCCTCCTCCGAGATAGCAGAAAAATAGTCAAGAAAGACAGGAGGAGAGTTGGGAAGCATTGTGGGATGGGAGGAGGCAACAGATAGGATGTTCTGCCATATGGACTCCACCTTTTTCTTAAAGTCAGCAAAGCCCTGAGGTGAGTATAGCAATGCAATAATTAGATATCAGTGGCCTTGCCACACTCCACCTTGGAATAATGTCCTTTACCCTCCACCATGTGCGCCCACACCGTGTCCAATGTACTGGACCAATCCCATGGTCACTTAACCCTCAGTGTCCCCAAAGAACCCTCCCCAAGGCGGGATCAGCGCCTGCAGGTACCGGTGTTGGTGCACTTATATACTACCTTCCGACCGCTCCAGCAGCCGGTAACAGTACTTCGCAAAGGATCCGCCGATCCAGCGTAGTCTCTCACGAGTAGTTGCTTGACTCCAGCAGCTTGATCCCAAACCACTGGCAGCACAGCAGCGCTGGAAGAATACTGTGTCCCTGTCTGCTACTACAGTAAAGTGTATGCTGTCCCTATCTATGGCTGTTCCCTGCAGTACCTCAAGCTGGTGGTGACTCAGGGTCTGCACTACGGCCTAAGGGGAATCTCTGGCCTATGCAGTGGGTCACTGACCCCCTGCAACACACACCCTCCTCTCCTCTTGCTCCTCCAGGACCCTCTGCTAGCGTGGTCTCTCCCCCACACTTTCCGGCCTGCCAGCAATCCCTTCACTCCTATTCGTTCCCTGGTGTCATGTGGCTCTGCTGAGGCTCATGGGAATTGTAGTCCCACCTCAGAGCCTCCTCTCTATTGGCCAGCCGTTCGTGCGCTTACACTGCGTATGCGCGACCTACCAGGGGCGCCCCGCCGCACATCTGCGCTGCGCATGCGCAACGATCAAACATGGCGGCGCCCTATGCTTTCCGGGCCGCCGCAGAGCCTCCGAAGCACCGGAGCGCTCCCTGCTCTGCCCCCACCCTCCTGAATTGCCAGCGGGTCTGCCGCTCGTCACTACAGCACCCGCAACGGTGGTACAACGGGGGGGGGGGGGCAGGGGAACACCACTACACTAGCTTCACACCACTGTTCTGACTGGAGTGTGCAGAATAATTGCTTGAGATCTAGCGGAAAGCCCTCTGATTTATATTGATATCACAATCTTGTGTGTGGAATGGAATACTGTCATATTTTTCTATTAACTTCATTTGTGCTGGACTTTGCAGTGTCTTTAGAGAGAGTGCAATACAGTACATGGATGGATCTCTTGAACTGTTATAGATGTTCTGTGTAGCCAGACTATGTATAACATGTTTAGAAATAAGAAATGAAAGCGGCAATGGGTTGGATATAGAACCTATAGCAGATAAACTGGATGTTATTACTGTACTTTAAATCAATTGTCACCACACATCCACTCTTACAGAACTAAATGTTACATGCCAAAGCATGGGGCGTTACCGTGGAGGAAGGTGGCGTGTAACCAAAGGAAAATGCAAATTATGTGAAAATCTTCAGAGCTTTAACATTAAACGAATATACATACATGTACAGTTGTGTGAAAAAGAAAGTACACCCTCTTTGAATTTTATGGTTTTACATATCAGGACATAATAACAATCATCTGTTCCTTAGCAGGTCTTAAAATTAGGTAAATACAACCTCAGATGAACAACACATGACTTATTCCACCGTGTCATGATTTATTTAACAAAACTAAAGCCAAAATGGAGAAGCCATGTGTGAAAAACTAAGTACACCTTATGATACAATAGCTTGTAGAACCACCTTTAGCAGCACTAACTTGAAGTAATCGTTTTCTGTATGACTTTCAGTCTCTCACATCGTTGTGGAGGAATTTTGGCCCACTCTTCTTTACAACGTTGCTTCAGTTCATTGAGGTTTGTGGTCATTTGTTTATGCACAGCACTCTTAAGGTCCTGCCACAGCATTTCAATCGGGTTGAGGTCTGGACTTTGACTGGGTCATTGCAACACCTTGATTCTTTTATTTTTCAGCCATTCTGTTGTACATTTGCTGGTGTGCTTGGGATCATTGTCCTGTTGCATGACTGAATTTCGGCCAAGCTTTAGCTGTCGGACAGACGGCCTCACATTTGACTCTAGAATACTTTGGTATACAGAGGAGTTTATGGTCGACTCAATGACTCCAAGCTTCCCAGGTACTGTGGCTACATAACAAGCCCAAATCATCACCCCTCCACCACCGTGCTTGACAGTTGGTATGAGGTGTTTGTGCAGATATGCTGTTTGGCTTTCGCCAAATGTGGCGCTGTGCATTATGGCCAAACATCTCCACTTTGGTCTCGTCTGTCCAAAGAACATTGTTCCAGAAGACTTGTGGCTTGTTCAGATGCAACTTTGCACACCTAAGCCGTGCTGCCATGTTCTTTTTAGTTTCCTGGCAACCCTTCCAAACAAACCATATTTGTTCAGTCTTTTTCTAATTGTACTGTCATGAACTTTAACAATTAACATGCTAACTGATTGATTGACAACTGTATAGAATGTTTTCCACTTTTTAATAATCTTTCTCACTGTAGAATGATGGACTTTAAATTGTTTGGAAATGGCCTTATAACCCTTCCCAGATTGATGGTGTAACCCTGCTTTCCCTCCCCCTCCCCCCCCCCAGACTCTACGGTGATGTCTAGGGTACATGAGGGCAGATTACATGCGGTGTGGTGCGTACCTGTTAGGAACAGGAGGGCCTGAGCTTCCCGCGGTGTTGTGGGGGAGCCAGGACCGGGCTTCTGGGGTGATAGCCTCCATGATCTCTTAGTGGTGCAGCGCCTCCATCTTCTATACTCCCAGGGTAATGGGACAGGACCGGTATAGAAGAAGCCCTCGGGTCCCAGGGTTATACTCTCCAAGTCACACACAGTCTTTACGGGTGAAGAATAGTCTCTTTATTTGACAGAGCAACAATATCCCAACGATAAGGCTTCCAGCAGCCGCAACACCATCGCCAGGACAGGGTATACACAGCTCACCTCCGCCCGAAAACTTCCTCCTCTCCTTCCCTCCAAGTCACTCTTCCAACAGGATGGTCTGAGCTAGGGCTTCAATACCCCGTGGCCCACCCCCGAGGTTAGCCTCGAGGTGGGTCTTGAATTCTCCCCCCATCACCCCTGGCAGTGGGGTGAGGGCATTGGTCCACCAGTCTATAATTCTATCAGCTCTACTTATAGACGCTGATCGTTCCCGTTCCTCTCTCGCTCTTCTGGCACTCTGCGCCGGGGAGCCCACAGCCTCCTGATACTCCTCGTACCGTTCCGCAGGATTCGTGGCTCACGGCATAATAATCAGCAACTCTAGACTCTCGATATACTGTTCACTCGAACTCTTCCTAAACTACTCTCTCGAACGAAGAACCAGCAAACAAAGAAGAACAAGAAGCCCACTCACCGGAGTTGGCTGCTAAATATAGAGCTAGCCCCTCCCCTCATGGTGTCAGCAGAACCTCCCCTCTTGCTCACGCCTGCAGCAGTGTCCAGGCCTGCGTCTACCACTCAGGTTAGGGCTATGAAGGGGGAAAACCCATGATGATTACTGGCGCCTGATCTTAACAGGGCTTATCACAGTAGAAGGAAGATAGGTATAGCCTAAGCTGTTTACAGGGGGGCTACACTGGGCAGCAACAATTGCTTCTCTAAGATCATTGCTTATGTCTTTCCTCCTTGGCATTGTGTTAACACACACCTGAATGCTCCAGACCAGCAAACTGCTAAAACTTTGGCTTTTATAGAGGTGGTCACACTTGCTGATGTTGAATTAATCAAGGGCATTTGATTAGCAGCACCTGACTGCTACTTAGCATCTTAATTCCTATGGAAGCAGTAAGGGTGTACTTGGTTTTTCACACACAGCTTCTCCATTTCGGCTTTATTTTTGTTAAATAAATCATGACACGGTGTAAAATGTCATGTGTTGTTGTTCATGTGAGGTTGTATTTACCTAATTTTAAGACCTGCTTAGGAACAGATGATTGTTATTATGTCCTGATATGTAAAACCATGGAATTCAAAGAGGGTGTACTTTCTTTTTCACACAACTGTACATCATATTTGTTTGAATAAGTTTATACCACCCATACGTACTGAATGTAACTTTAGATGTTGACAAAAAAATGCTGTGCAAATCACTGTGCTTTGTGTTGGAGGTGAGGCAGTTGTGTGCAAACGCCGGTCACTTTAGGAAGGGAAGATAATGTACACGCATATGTGATGGGATAAGTAATGCGAGTACGTTCTGTTTAGTGCGTGGTTCTTGCTACCAATACAATGAACGTTACTCCTTTTCATTTCCGTGCCGCACCAGTGGGGAATCCAATTGTATACTTGGAGCGGGGGTGCGCGATTTTTGTGGGGGGCGCGGGCATTTGAAGAGGCCCCGCGCTCTTCCCCAAGGCATTTAAATTAAATACGGGGGGGGGGGGGGGGGAGGTCGCGTGAGGCCTCTGCAAAGCTATACTTACCGAGGTTCTGGCGCTGTGTGACGTGTCGCCATGGCAATGCGGCATCATGTGACGTGGTATCACATGACCCGAAACGTCATTTGACGCAGGTCTAAGGGAGGGAGCAGGGGGCGTGAGCATCTAGGCAGGGAAGACGGGGCGCAGCAGCAAAAGTTTGCTCTCCCCTGCCATGGAGTATGCCATGTTACATGTTAAGAACACACTTGATAAAGAAATGTTATGCGTTTTATTCCTGACATTCGATTTCCTCTGAAACGTTTTGTCGGGCCTCAAAGGGCTCTCAGAGTTGCCAAATTAGTAAGCTCTCTGCTAAACATCAGACCGTGAGCAAAATGGTGTGTGTGTCCTATTTTGTAACATTTTTAGAGGATTTTGCTAATAAGCCTATTAAACAAAATTGCAATACACATTGACTAATGCATGGTGGGCTGCTGCCAAGTGACTCAAAAGGTCACATTTTGTACGGTTTTTGACCTTGTGCTAAAGTTTTGCACTTCTCTAGTAAGCAAAGCTGTACATTAAAGCAGGAATCCACCCCTAACTAAACCCCCCTTGTATATAGGATTGGCACCAGGGGTCCTCCAGAGGTTTCTGAGATACTTGCCAGTATTACTGTAGTTATCTGTATTACTTCCTGGTTTTTAAAGGAGAATTAAAGTAGGAAGCTGAAACTGATGATGATGCTGCTTTTTAATGGCCTGAGATTTGGTAGCCATTTTGTTTCCCCTGCAGGGAGATTTAAACCAGAAAGCATCTCTGGGAGACCTCCCGTTTCTATCCTGTAAAATATTGTGGGGTTAAAAAAAAAAACTACTTTAAACGTTCAAGCCCAAATGCCTGTTAAGTTTTTTGTGTCTAATGCACATGGGGAGATCAGATGGGTAAGATCACACTGAGCTGGCGCAGGGGGAGATAAATTTGAGCCAAAACTCAACTTCTGTACTCTATTTGGTTTTCATGTTACAGTACTTCAGAGGAAAAGAAAAAAAATAATGATAACGTTACCAGGGCAGGCAAATAGTATTCATTATCCTGCACAACTGTGGGTGAATACCTGTTAAATCAATAGGGGGTGACAAAACTCTGCTAGCAGATAACGCACTGCCATTGACTTGAATGGAAGTTAAAGTAGCTAAGCGCTCACACAGAGGTTGATAAGTCACTCCCATCGTGCAATAGGAAAGAGGAAATGCATTTACATGGGAGATTATATTATAATGTCCTGCTTGCAAACCAGCTCTTGTGCTATACCTGCACAGGGTCGACGGGCCAATAGAACTATTCCAGAATGTGTCACTGCTTCGTAAATAGGAGCCACTGTATTGTTTGTATTGTTACACTGCCTTTGTTTGTTTTTGCCAAACCCTGAAATCACTTCTTTTTTCCCGTGCCCTTCATCTAATGAAAACCGTAAACCTGTTACACTCCTCACACACTTTGACTCCTCATACTGACACCTTTAACCCTTTTCTCCAGCTCTTGAGCAGCTCATAGATTGTTTCTCCCTTTGATTCAATATGCTCTGAAACTGCTTCTCCGTCTCACAGGAGCTCTGAGTGCCATCCTTTTGCATTCATTTTAGTGGAGCTTAAGAGATTCCTTTACATGGTGAAGCGGCTACTCAGAAAATTGAAGAAGGGGCCAGTGGGCTTTTTAAAAAGCTCTGATATGCTGGAACATGATGCCCTCGAACTACTCAAGAACTACTGGAGCCTGCAATATATTTACAGCAACATATACTACGCAATAAGGCATTTTAAGACCACTTCAATTTAACAGGCCACTAGGTGGCTTAGCAAATATGGACAATCAGCCTTTATCATTAAAACAAGCCCTAATGCTATTTACATTAGTACTAGCGCGGCTAAGTGAATGAAGCTGTCCATAGACTAGTGGTTCTCAACTTTCTTTTTCAAACAATGATACTCTTTTTAAAAACACATGTAGCATGGAACTCGTGCAGTTGGGGAGGAATTATTGTATGTCATGATTTTCCATGTAAGAGCTATTACAAATCTCTTTTTTTTTTCATTATTATTGTAAATTCAAATGTAATGCTTCCATTTTAATTTTTGTATCTGATAGTTTCACGTTTGCATCCCTCTAAACTTAAAACACACATTTTTGTGTCTTTGTTCTCCTAGCTGAGCTGGATGCAGAGCATACACAGAGAGTTGTGGAGATGGAATATACCCAGCAGATGAAGCTGAAGGAGCGGCAGAAGTTCTTTGAAGAAGCTTTTCAGCAAGATATGGAACAGTACCTCTCTACTGGATATCTGCAGATAGCACAGAGACGAGGCAAGTGTATGAAACAGTTGGTTCATATATATGATGTTATATTACATTTTTATTTTACCTATGAAGATGCATCAAGATGCATATGTTTTGTCATGAAAATCACTTTGTGTTTACTTGTGTTACAGTATCAAAGCTTACTTTTTGTTTCCGTTATTGAGTTTTAATAGAAAGTACCCAATTCCGAGGGGTTGGATGCTAGTCTAGTTTCCATTTCCAGGACAGTAGGAAATTATACCAGGGCTTACTATTGAGTTCCTGGGAAGCACTTAATGTAACATATCGAACATGTTCTATGGTAATAATCCCATTCGCAGCCATATACCTCATACAGACTTTAAGAGGTTCACTAATTGTTGGTAGCAATGCTCATATAGTTCACATCGTTTTCCAACTGTATTTGACTATGATATTTGGTACAAATATCATAGTCAAATACAGTTGGAAAACTATGTAACTGAGCAACCTTTTATTTTAATAAAATTGCCCATACAATAAAAAGAGAGAGAGAGAGAATGTCAAGAGAACACATAGTCCATGGCGCATATAAGGGTTAATAATACTATTATTAGGGGTACGTAGGCTTTTTTGTGGGAAAAGGTGCAGTGACCTATGGTAGAAGAACCAACCACCTTATTCTGAGGAGATCAAGTGAGATGAAAGAATATACACCTGGACTGATTATAAAAAAATTTCAGGACTGGTATTATTAACCCCTATTTGCGCCAAGGACTTTGTGTTCTCTTGACATTCTCTTATCATTGTTACAAGTCATTGGATAGACTTGTTTTATTGTTCTTTGGCTGCCATTCTAATTTCTAGTTTACAGAAAGGGTGGACGATGCATACAAGAACCCTTCTGCAGCGCTGCTTGGGCACAAAGTTTGGGGTAGGCAAAGCAGCCAAAAAGTACTTTTCATGGGTTATTGACCAGAACTGTTACTGCACCCTTTGTGTGGTGGCACTTCACCCATTTTAATGGCACTCAGTCTATAATGAAAGTAATGTTTATTGGTCAGTGCCAGTTATCTTGATTGTATGCTAACAATATGTAATCAAAAAGTTAGCAATGATGGGTGTGCATGCATTAGGATGTATTATGACCAATGGTTTTGTACAAATAACATTAATAACGTTCGTCTTTCCAACCCCCAAAAAACATAGATGTGAATGCAACATATATAAAAAGAATGGTAAATGGTGAATTACAAAGCATACAATAATTTGTGTTGCAATATTTGCCAAGCAGTCTTCTGCCGTAAGACACCTTACAGCCTATTGGCTTGAATGGGCTATAACTAGATATGTGCACATTTTTTTACTCAGATTTGCAAACCAGGCATATTTGACAGTTTTCTGCTTTTTGAAGAAGAATATATATATATATATATATATATATATATATATATATATATATATTTCTCCAAAGTCTGAAATATGAATTTTGAGATAGACTTGTATACCTCACAAAACACTGAAAGTCTGTCAACACACTTGAGATACTTGGGAAATGAGCCAATTTAAATATATCAATGGTGCGCTTCAAATTGGCCTCTCCCCCTCTGCCTACTCTCCCCCTCTGCCTACTCTCCCCCTCTGCCTACTCTCCCCCTCTGCCTACTCTCCCCCCCTGCCTACTCTGCCCTACTCTCCCCCTCTGCCCTACTCTCCCCCTCTGCCCTACTCTCCCCCTCTGCCCTACTCTCCCCCTCTGCCCTACTCTCCCCCTCTGCCCTACTCTCCCCCTCTGCCCTACTCTCCCCCCATGCCCTACTCCCCTCCCCCCTCTGCCCTACTCACCCCCCTTCTGCCCTACTCACCCCCCCCCCCCCTCTGCCCTACTCACCCCCCCCTTTGCCCTACTCTCCCCCTCTGCCCTACCCTCCCCTCTCTCTCTTTCAATCATTCTCCCCCGTTTGTACCTTAAAGATGTTTTTGTTGCGCTCTTAAAGAACCCATTGGAAGCATGTCCTCTATGGAAGTAAATGTCGACATGTTGGAGCAGATGGACCTAATGGACATGTCGGATCAAGAAGCACTTGACGTCTTCTTAAATTCAGGAGGAGATGACAACAGTCTGCTGTCTCCTGTGATAGGTACTACTGATTTTTAATGTATCTATTGGAAAAACATATAAGGGCCTATGTTTCATGACAAAAGTGGCGCAATTCTGGAGCAAAATCAATAGGATATTTTTTTGTATATCTGGTTCAGATTGCCCCAGAATTGCACCACTTTTACCTTGGTACAGATGTAGCCAAACTTACTGTTTTTGGTGGCTCGATCACCTGCGGCCCACCACACCGCTGCCGCGCATGATCCCTGCCCCGAAAACAGTAAGCGGCCTGGTAGAATTGCGGGGTCCATGGCTCTGAATGGGACCTTGCACCGTTAATCCTGTTGGGCCATCAAGAAACCGATACTAACCTTGTAGATGAGCTGTGCAGTTTGTCTCCCTGTGCAGTACCCAGCTTCTGTAAAGGTAAGAAGCAGTCTCCGGTCTGTCCCAACCCCCTGATAACGTAGATGCCCGAATAAGGGTCTCTTCATAATGAGGGGGAGTACTATAAGACAATATTTGATCATCTACATATATGTGACTGGTATCACTGTTGTTCATCTAGAGTAACTCAGTTGTCAGTAAAAAAAGGGCCCTACATTTAGGTGGATAGATGATTGTGGTGATCTATGTAGATCATTCTCAAGATAGGAGGGTGACCAATTAATTGCCCCAGTTGTTATGCCCATCTACCTCAATGTCATTATTACAGATGAATGTCATTTTTGCAGCTATACAGCAGGGTGGACATTTCATAAGGTAGACATCATGCAGTTAAGTCTGTTTTTTGGGAGAATATTAACAGCCGATGGTCTTGGTTATCCAAACAAGGGCCTCACACCTGATGGGCTTAGTTGACATCCAAAAAGAAAAATCTTGTGTACACGGAAAGAGAATGGTGGGACCTGAGGTATATGAAAAAGATTTTTTTAATTCATTAAGAGAGTCAACAGGATAGAGCAGGCAAGTACTTGTCTGTGAAATCTAGAGGCATTGGTCTTACTGTACATTCAAGTTAGAAGGCAGTGGGACACTCAGTGGAATTTTGAGAAAGTAGATGGATGGAATATTCTTCCAGCAGAGGTAAATAAAGGAAATTAGTGAACCCCTGCATTTAACTGGGTGATAGTTACTTACAGAATGTCAAATATAGGACTGGATCATGATAATTCCTGATAATTCCATTGATGTTTGTAGATGGGCCATTCTGTTAGCAAAAGAGTAAATATAAGGATGGGAAGTGATCGGTCTAAGTTTTTATAGTAGGTAGGAAATAATGGGCAGATTAGGTGTTCTATGTAAGACATGGTCAGATGTATTCACTAAGTATTTGTTACTGCACAAGACAACTTCATACACTGCAAGACATCTTGTGGCTCATTCAAGGTAATAATAGCATGTAAGATGTCTTGTGGCATAGTACAGCATACTAATTATGTCCCACTCTACTTACTGTACTGATGGCATCGCTCCACACCATGTAATAATACGGTGGGCCGTTACCGGAAAGCTACAGGCACATCAGTATGTACATAGTTACATACATAGTAGATGAGGTTGAAAAAAGACATACGTTCATCAAGGTCAACCTATACTAAATTTAGACAACAGATACTTTATCCTATATCTATACTTACTTATTGATCCAGAGGAAGACAAACAAAAACCCCAGTGACATATCATCCAATGATATCTCTTAAGGGGAAAAATAAATTCCTTCCTGACTCCAAGAATTGGCAATCGGATTAATCCCTGGATCAACTTCCTTCCCATGTATACTTGTGGTATATCCCTGTATACCTTTCCCATCTAACAAGATGTCCAACCTTTTTTTTTTAATAAATCTATTGTATCTGCCATCACAGTCTCCATAGGTAATGAATTTCACATTTTAACTGCCCTTACTGTAAGGAACCCTTTCCTTTGTTGCTGGTGAAATCTCCTTTCCTCCAACCTTAAGGGATGGCACCGAGTCCTTTGTACTGCCTGTGGGATGAACAGTTCTTTTGAAAGCTCCTTGTGTTGTCCCCGAATATATTTGTATATAGTTATCATATCCCCTCTTAGACGCCTCTTTTCTAATGTAAATAAATCTAATTTAGCTAGCCTCTCCTCATAAGTTAGATTGCCCATCCACTTTATTAATTTGGTGGCTCTTCTCTGCACACTCTCTAGTTCCATAATATCTTTTCTAAGGAGTGGTGCCCAAAATTATACTCCATATTCAAGGTGTGGTCTTACTAATGCTTTATAAAGGGGCATCATTATGTTTACTTCCCTTCCATCCATTGCCTTTGCAGCTACTGCATGACTTTGGGTACTATTGCTAAGCCTGCTGTCTACAAGCACTCCTAAATCCTTCTCCATCAAGGATTCCCCCAATATATCTCCATTTAATTTGTAAGTCGCCTTTTTATTCTTGCATCCCAAATGCATAACCTTCCATTTATCTGTATTAAACCTCATCTGCCATTTACCTGCCCACGTTTCAAGTCTCTCCAAGTCCTTCTGAAGAGAAATTACATCCTGCTCTGATTCTATTACCTTACACAATTTAGTATCATCAGCAAAGATGGAGACTTTGCTCTCGATCCCAACCTCAAGGTCATTAATAAACAAGTTAAAAAGCAGGGGTCCCAGTACCGATCCCTGAGGTACTCAACTCACGACTTTAGCCCAACCTGAAAAAATTCCATTTATGACAAACCTCTGTTGTCTGTCCTTTAACCAGTTTTCAATCCAGGTGCATATATTATTACTGAGTCCAATTTTCTTTATTTTGTACTCCAACCTCTTGTGTGAAACCGTATCAAAAGCCTTTGCAAAATCTAAGTAGACAACATCAACTGCATTACCCTGGTCTAAATTCCTACTTACCTCCTCAAAGAAACAAATAAGGTTAGTTTGGCATGATCTATCCTTCATAAATCCATGCTGACTATTACAAATAATTTTGTTTTCCATTAGGTATTCCTGAATATTATCCCGTATTAAACCTTCAAGTAGTTTCCCCACTATTGAAGTCAGGCTTACAGGTCTGTAATTTCCCGGTTGTGATCTAGCTCCCTTTTTAAATATAGGCACCACATGTGCTTTACGCCAATCTTGTGGTACTGAGCCTGTGGAAATGGAGTCCTTGAATATTAAATACAATGGTTTGGCTATTACTGAGCTTAACTCCTTGAGAATTCTTGGATGTATGCCATCGGGGCCAGGTGCCTTATTTACTTTAATTTTTTCAAGTCGCTTTTGAACTTCTTCCTCAGTTAACCAATTGTTCATTAATATGGAGGTTGTGGCTTCCTCCTGCGGCACTACTGTTGAACTTGATTCTTCCCTGGTAAACACAGAGGCAAAGAATTTGTTTAATACCTCAGCTTTTTCCTTATCTCCAATAATAATCTGCCTACCCATCTCACACTGAAAGGGTCCTATATTTTCTTTTCTCATTTTTTTGTTATTAAGGTACTTAAAGAACTTTTTAGGGTTGACCTTACTTTCTATTGCAATCCTTTTTTCATTATCCATTTTTGCTAATTTGATTGCCCTTTTGCAATTTTTGTTACATTCCTTATAATTCTGATACGATGTCTCCGTCCCTTATGACTTAAAGAATCTAAACGCCTTCCGCTTCTTGTCCATTTTCTCCCCTACCTGTTTATTTAGCCACATTGGTTTTGACTTATTTCTTTTATACTTATTACCCAAGTACCCACTGATAAGTGTGCTTTTCTAACAATGTTTTAAAGACTGCCCATTTATCTTCTACATTTTCCCCTGAAAAAACATCATCCCATTGTATTACTTGTAGATTAGACCTCAGTTTATTAAAATCTGCCTTTCTAAAGTTTAAGGTCTTTGTTGAACCCAAGTAATCTGTTTTTTGATAATTTATTTCAAATGAGACCATGTTATGATCACTGTTACCCAAATGTTCCAGGACTTGAATATTTGTTATTACTTCTACATTGTTTGATATGACCAAATCCAGAACTACCCCTCTCCTGGTTGGTTCCTCAATAATTTGGGTCATATAATTGTCTTTAACCACCCCCAAAAACCTGTTTCCTTTTACTGTAATGCTAATCTCATTTCCCCAGTCTGTCTGGATAATTAAAATCCCCCATTATGCAAACATGACCCAGTTTTGATGCCTTCTCCATTTGCAAAAGTATTTTAGCTTCCTCAATCTCACAGATATTTGGTGGTTTATAGCATATTCCCACAAACATGTTCTTTATACTCTTACCTCCACTGCTAATTTCTATCCACAAAGTCTCTACATTTTCATCATTCCCTTCATAGACATCATCCCTTATAATAGGTTTTAGATCCGGTTTAACATATAAACATACTCCACCTCCCCTTCTATTTGTTCGATCCTTGTACAAGGGTACTAGCCAATGTATAACCCATTGATAATAGGCACACTTTCTACATGTTACAATAATCATTCTTAATGTCTTTGGGGACATTTAATAAAGCAAGGATTGTGTTATTATTGTAGAAGTCATTCCTAGGCAGTAGCTGCACGGACCACAATTAAATAAACGTTGACTATTGCAAAAAAAAAAAAAAATTGTGCATTGTAACGGGATCATGGGAAACAAACAACTGCAGAAAACAAATATTGCAGTATTGGCAAAGAGTCACTGTTTAAATGTCACCATTGACACTCTGCCGAGCGCTATGTATTATTGAGCTGTAATGGAATTTATTTCTATTTTTGACTGGAAGCTTATATTAATTTTTGACATTTGTTAGCCTGAATCTAAGACTACCACCCGGTTTAAATGGATTAAATAAATAGAAGATATTATGATTTACCTGGGTGTTTAATATAAATAAGATGAATCCTCAAAGGCCAATGCTTTGTCTGTGTCTCAGAAAATATAAGAAATGCTATTGTTTGTCTACACAGTATTCAAAGGATTTTGTGGCTTTTTTCAGTATGTACATATAAAATACAAATAAATGTTTGACACATATATTATGTGGTGGGTGTTGGGTTCAGAGCTTGCAGGGATTGTATGTGTTTGACAAATGCTGGGTTTAAATGTTGCATGGACTTTGCCAAAACATTAAGAGAAAACACTGCCTGCTGTGAATTGCATGTAAAGATGTAGCAAGACTGTCTCTGGCGCCACAGTCAAAAAAGCAAACGTCTGCAGCGCCCGAGACAGTGTCTGCTGCGATCACGCTGTGAGTGGTCCATACGTCTGTATTGGACCCCCCGTAGCGTTGACCCTCCGGCACTGGGGCAGCAGTGGTCACAGAGACATTTTCTCTTGCTACATCTGGAATGGACAATTGGACTATTAAGACTCCCGTATTGTAAAAGGCTCCATGGCAGCTGCCATGCAATTATCAGGTTATAATTACTGTGTTCTATAATTACTGCTAAACTTGCTATTTGTGTGTAATGAACTAGTAATAAATGTTCTTGAGACAATTCAACAATCCCTATGTTTGTTTCTCTCCTCACTTCCTTTAATTATTTTTGCAAGTCTCTCTCCCCAGCCTTATTATTGTGTCTGCCATATCCCCAGCTAGTTGTACTGGTATTCGTTCTCCACTTTACAACTTGGCGCTCAGGTCTTTCCCAGTTCTGCTACTCCAAGCTCGCGGCAGGACTGAAGGCCCCCCAGCCAGTCACTAATGAGGACATTGCACATCAGAGAGAGATTCTTGTTGCCGATTGTCTCAACAGTATTGACATTGTATCTCCATTATCTTCAACCACCCCAGTGTACATCTGCGTTGCCCCAAAGGCGTACAGCCTGACCCATTGCACAGGTCACTGGTTCACTTTGGTGCTTAGAGAGACTGCTTGTTTAAGCGTTCCTTTACTCTCATAGTTTTATTGTATATACAGTGTCCCAGAGCAAAGAGCCCAGAGTCAGTGCTCAGAAAAAATCACAAACGTGGGTCCAAATTCTATTGTATGGTATACCCAAGCAGATATAACTGCATCAAGATTCAATGTAAATAGTACCAGATGCGTGTGGTTTGATCTTGACATGCATTGAAATAACTCCTATTGTAAGTAAAACACAAGCCACATAGCATTGTCCTGTGGATCTGTCAATTGAATCACAGCCGTGAGACAAGGACAGGCACCCACTAGACTTAAGGGCTTGTGTCACCTGGAGTGTAAAGCAGTCCAAAAGCTATCAATACAAATGTGACTATTTGATAGAGTACTCACGACCTGCATACTTCTCCACGATGCATCTCTGGAAAGCGTGCACACGGCTGAAGAGGACGAGTAACCAGATGTATTCCCATGGGAGAAGAGCAAGGCGGTGCACTGCTAAAGAAGATGGAGGCTGGATCGCAAAAAAAAGATCATTTATTCCATCATGGTGACGCTAAAAATCGGGAAACGGTAGGGAAACTAACGCGCTTCGCACAATCTAGCGGTTTATCAAAGAGCTTTGATAAAGCCCTTGATACCGTGAAAAGCGTTGGTTTCCCTACCATTCCCCGATTTTTATTGTGTCATCGTGATGGAATAAATTATCTTTTTTTGCCATCCAGCCTCCATCTTCTTTAGCAGTGCACCGCCTTGCTCTTCTCCCATGGGAATACATCCGGTTGCTAGTTTTATTATATAGTTGCATCGCCTTCAGCTCTAAGAAATATATCAACAAGATAACATACATAAAGTATAGCGTCAAATGTTCTATAAGCCTCTGTACTGATCAATACTAACAGACGCAGATAATTCATACTGCAAATAACACTTGTTCCCCTGTTGTGTAACTAATGTGATATTCCTCTCTTGTCTCCTCTCATGCTGAACGCTGAAGGCCCTGACTTTGATTCCTGCCACAGTGAAATAACACTTCAGGTTCCCAGCCAGGCAGAGCTGCGACACAAACTTTCTTCACTGTCTTCTACGTGCACCGACTCTGCCAGCCAGGAAAATAGTGAAGACGGAGGAGAGTCGCCTGTTGTTCAGTCAGATGATGAGGATGTTCATGCAGACTCTGTGTTAACTGGTGTGCGCCATGTTGGAAAAGCAAATTCTGATGTCAGCGATTAAAGTGGTTCTCACACACCGCATGGACACTAGTTTTCTCCTCCTCCTGCCAGGGTCTTCTGTGTGAGTGAACCAAAAGCTAGCTTGTACTAATTCACCTTAAAAGCCAGATACACTGATGGGTGTTTTATCTCAAACAAATAATTGTGTATAAATTAAATTTAAGGGAAAAAATAGTGTTCTTTAGCAAAATCTTCTTTACTATAGTCCATTTTATGCCAATGGTCTGCTAAAGATGGAGAAATTGTAAGATTTGAATGACCTTCAAAGAGTTTTACTTGTGTAATCAGTTGTGTAAGCAACACAACTGTTTGGTCAGAGAAAAGCTAATTTCTTCTGCATGTTGAACAATGCACATTGAAAGCGCTTTCATTGTTATTTGTTAATTACCATGTCCTAGAGCTACCAGCGACTGAATTTAAATTCACTTAAAATTGTTCCCTGGCAATTCTGGGCTTGTAGATTGCTTTTGATTTCAGAATTCTAGCGCTAAATAAAAATAATGTACAGACAATTTTGAAACAAGTAAAATTGCCAAGTGTGACTTTGAATTGGACACAGTGTATAAGAAAACCGCCCGTTTCTTTATATTCCCTTTGCAGTCTATTTACAACGTATTGGGAAATCAGTTTAATGAAAAGTAGGAAACATGATGCGGTATTGTATCTACTTTTGACCTCTAATCCCTTCGCTTCCAAAGAGTTCAGCTACACATTGATCAGTAATTCCGTGCAGGCCACGCTGGCAGTGGAAGGGCTTAGAAATGAGGATTTTGAGGATCATGTTAGGGCGCTGAAAGCAAGATGAAGTGCTTTCTACACTACTCCAGTATTCCTTGGTTCATCTTGTGCCAATAGTTGTGTGCTACAACTCCAATGATTTGCGTACGAACAAAATCATTTCCTACAGTGTGGGTTATTTGTAATAGTTCCACCACTGTGAAATCATCAGCAAGGTTACTTGTGTTGGACACGTTTGTTATTATTTGGGTTTTCCTTTCATACCAGAGGTATACGGGAGTCTTTGAAAATTCCCAAAAAAATCCAAAGAGGATCGGATTGAACAAGTGAAAATAAAAACGGACTTCCTTACTAGCAGTGAACCCTTGACCCTGTAATATCACGACAAAACAAGTAGCCATAGTATTACTGCCATAAATAACACGTGTTGTCCTATGGATTATAAAGATGCTTTATCTACCCAAAATGTGGAATCTGTTATAAAAGAATTTTAAAACTGCAATGTTTTTGAAAATCCAAATGAATGAAGATCAAGTTGATACTGTGCTGTTTTTTTTTCTCCTTTTCTTTCAGTCTATTATTTTACAGTTAACTGTGTCTGTATCTGTGTCTCTCTCTGTATCTCTCTCTCTCTTTTTCCTTTTGTTTGGCTACAAAACTGTTACCACTACAAGACAATTGTTTTATTATACTTAATCATGTTGGGTTCCCCTGTGTCTACCCCAATTACATTAGTTACCCACTTATTTTTTTCCTGAAATTCTGTTTCAGGTATCGACTACTTTTAGTTAAAAAAAAATAAAAAATTGCATGCTCATGTTGCCAACCTTTATCTTCAAAGCATGAGCCCTAGTCCTGTCTTTAAAGCGGCAATCGGAGCAGCTTAAAATACAATATACATATATGCAGCCTTTGATTACCTTTTGCCGATCAATTTGTTCTCCTGTGATTGATCCTGCTTCCCAGGGTTCAGTACATGGCTGCCTTTCAATTTCAGTGAAGAAGAAGAATCAGGCACACGCTCTTAATCGCCAAATGAAAAGGGGTTTGATGTGCCAAGGAATCCAGGTTTAGGCCTACACCGTGAGAGAGGCAGTATTACTGCGGACACGTTGGATTCCTTGGCACATTAAACCCCTTTTCATTTGACGATTAAGACCGTGTGCCTGATTCTTCTTCTTCACTGGATCTATTTGGGACATCAGGAGCTCCCCAGAACCAGCGCACCGGCGGTTAAGTACCCCACTTTCACCCTTTTTGTTTGAGTGCGTGCACTACCTTCATTCCATGCCTTTCAATTTCAATCATTCCTTCAGTCAGTGTAACTCAGCAGCTACAATGTATCCTTATTTTACGAGGTAACTTTGTCTATTGTTACAGTTTACAGCTCAAACTGATAAGTTGTTGCCAATATTCTCAGCAAACAGGAAAGTGTTACAAATATCTTGCACTGCTGGGGACGTGCTAAAACCTGCAAGAGAAATAAATCAAAGGATGATCATTATATTAAAACTCATTTAAAAAAAATAGCATTGAGTTGAATTTTAGCAGCCATTATGTTAGTCACATAATCAGGATTTTGACAGATTTATAACAGGAGCACCAAACGATTTCCAGTTTAGGTAAGGATGTAGAATTATACATTCACATGCTTTACATATACAAATAAGAAGAATGGGGGGGAATGTAGTATTGCTGCTTTTAAAGAGACATACTACCAAAAGAAAAGGTTGCTACTGCTTAAACAATTAAGAAAATTCAGCGTGTTAGGGATTGTTTCACTGATCATACTGTTTATATGAAAATGACAGGGTGGGCTGCAGTCTGTGTGGGTCTCCCATTTCCTTCCCCGTGGCCACCGGGGGGGGGGGGGAACTTGTGTAGAAATGTATAGGTTTTCTAATTTACTCCTTTTTCATTTTACAGACTGTCTGACCTTATTCATACTGTATGTAACTTTGTCATCTTTTTCTGTACAAGCACTAACACCTTTTTGTTATATTGCATCTAAAATTGAAGTACTATTCATGAGCTTTTAAAACATTGTATATTTTCCTGATTGACAGTGAGGCCGAAAACTCCTTAGGTGTAAGCCCTAAAATTAACCCTTTGGGTGACATAACTAGCACATCACGGGCTCTTGCACTCCAGGGGGGGTCCCATGACGGAGTAGCTACGTAATATTCTGTATGCTCGTTCTCTAGGGAAGATCACGTGGGAACGCGATCTGCTTGTCCGTTCTGTCGTCAATCACACCGCGATAACACCGGTACTTCCGAGGAGCGGTAACGTCATCCCAAAGTGCCGAAGGGGCTGTGTCACTGAGGCCATGGCACGCAAAGAGATAATCCAGGCAGTGGCAGCGTATTCTGAGTTTGAGTGTAATTGATAATTTCTACAGTAGTGTCCTGTGGGGAGGTGAGGGGGACAACTGGATGGCCAGTGTACATAACACCAATTGAATACTTTGCCATTTTTAATGTTTTTTTATGTAAGGTAAGAACATCTGTCTTTATTAGATCAATAAAGCCTTAAATATCAATAAAATAAGGTAAATTAATCTCATTGGTTCAGGACCTCAATTTGCTTTACTTTGTCACTTACTTGATACTTTTATCCCCATTGTTTGCACTTTTCCTTGTTGTAGTTTGGGCAAGAGTTGGATACACTGTTGGTGAGATATATCTCTAAGGAAACTCAAAACAGAAATTTCGTTTTAAAATCACATTATTTTCATACACTACTCCCGCTGTCACCGAATGATCACGGGCAGAGACATAAATGGCACCACAGGAGGTGATGGTTGGACAGCAGAGAGATGCGGGACACTGAATGTCACGCTAGACCAGGTCTTTTAACACATTTATATTTTTGGGATCATTCAATAGGCAAAACAAGGCAGTGAAATAAAATGGGCTTTATTTGGATAAAACCTCGGCAATACAACAAAACACCAAATACAGAAATATACATGGGGTATGAGATCTAGCCGTACCTAGGTGCAGGGCGCCCGCTTGCAAAGGCTTACCCTGACCGGAACCTTGTTTCGGACGTCCTGGACTGAGATCCAGCAGAAAATCCTGACCGGGACCTAGTCCTGATAGTCATGCAACGGTTTTCGGCAATAAATCCTGACCGCGACCACTACATTTTAAAATGAGAACTTGGTCCTCGCGTCTGACTTAGTCTCTGCAGGGCAGACTTTCCTAGCTTCAAAACGAAGCCGGTTGCTCTGCTATTTGGAACAGAGCAGCTTTGAAAAGTCGGCCCTAACGTCATCGACCCAAGCCACGAAATCGTCTGGTTCTCTGACTCGGCCTTCTTAAATAAACTCCACTAAGCTATCCCTAGCATGGAGGTTGGAGCGACCAATCGGAGCGTGGGAATTCCGCCCCGCCAGCCAATAGAAACGGGCTCGTCTCTGGGCTGACGTCAGAGGAGGAGATGTGCCAAGCCGTCTCGAAAAGCCGGTTGAGCAGGAAATATGATTTAGCAATGGGAGAAGTGCCTACGAGCTGTATCTCCCCCAGCTAACTCATTGCCATCCGCTGGGCAGGCTCCACCAAGTCTGGCAGATACAAAAGGTGTCCCCACAGGGTGCCCTTTGTTCTCCGGACTTGGCAATTCGCCCTTCCTCACCAACCAAACGGGTCTTTTCGACTTTGGACATCCTCCACTCTGAACTACGGACTCTATACAGACATGCCGGCGACTATGCTGATGCCCTGACTGACTGTATAGAGTCTTTTAGCAAATGTCTAAAACATTATAAAGTACACGTTAATAAAGTATGTACATTGAGAAATCTTATAAGGGAAATGGATTCGGAATATTTGGGCTCGAAATCCAGGAGTCTGGGGGACACTGTTGCCCCGATGTAATTCACCCCACGTACCGGCAAATCCTTACTGCTCGCCGGGGAGAATTAAACGACTACCGGTAACTTCAGCCCCCGAACTCCTGCAAACAAAATAATTGCATTTCTACCCAAATATCCCACCTAAAACTGACACACAAGAAATCTCACAGTTCTAGGGCCAAGGGAACATGGAAACAGAAAAAAGCAGGGGTCACGTTATTTTCAGCATGTATTATCCCTGGTCCCTGGCTTATGTAGCTAACAGGGACCCCACGGTTTCAGGGGTAATCAGAGGGCTTAACCTTTATTATGTAGCCTGGTTACCCCCTCCCGTCACACTGAACATGGCAGAGACATGCGGGTCACTGAACATGGCAGAGACATGCGGGACACTGAACATGGCAGAGACATGCGGGACACTGAACATGGCAGAGACATGCGGGACACTGAACATGGCAGAGACATGCGGGTCACTGAACATGGCAGAGACATGCGGGTCACTGAACATGGCAGAGACATGCGGGACACTGAACATGGCAGAGACGTGCGGGACACTGAACATGGCAGAGACGTGCGGGTCACTGAACATGGCAGAGACATGCGGGACACTGAACATGGCAGAGACGTGCGGGACACTGAACATGGCAGAGACATGCGGGTCACAGAACATGGCAGAGAGATGCGGGTCACAGAACATGGCAGAGACATGCGGGTCACAGAACATGGCAGAGACGTGCGGGTCACAGAACATGGCAGAGACATGCGGGTCACAGAACATGGCAGAGAGATGCGGGTCACTGAACATGGCAGAGACATGCGGGTCACTGAACATGGCAGAGACATGCGGGACACTGAACATGGCAGAGAGATGCGGGTCACAGAACATGGCAGAGACATGCGGGACACTGAACATGGCAGAGACATGCGGGTCACTGAACATGGCAGAGACATGCGGGTCACAGAACATGGCAGAGACATGCGGGTCACAGAACATGGCAGAGAGATGCGGGTCACAGAACATGGCAGAGACATGCGGGACACTGAACATGGCAGAGACATGCGGGTCACTGAACATGGCAGAGACATGCGGGTCACAGAACATGGCAGAGACATGCGGGTCACTGAACATGGCAGAGACATGCGGGTCACAGAACATGGCAGAGACATGCGGGTCACAGAACATGGCAGAGACATGCGGGTCACAGAACATGGCAGAGACGTGCGGGTCACTGAACATGGCAGAGACGTGCGGGTCACAGAACATGGCAGAGACGTGCGGGACACTGAACATGGCAGAGACGTGCGGGACACTGAACATGGCAGAGACGTGCGGGACACTGAACATGGCAGAGACGTGCGGGACACTGAACATGGCAGAGACGTGCGGGACACTGAACATGGCAGAGACGTGCGGGTCACTGAACATGGCAGAGACGTGCGGGTCACTGAACATGGCAGAGACGTGCGGGTCACTGAACATGGCAGAGACGTGCGGGTCACTGAACATGGCAGAGACGTGCGGGTCACTGAACATGGCAGAGACGTGCGGGTCACTGAACATGGCAGAGACGTGCGGGTCACTGAACATGGCAGAGACGTGCGGGTCACTGAACATGGCAGAGACGTGCGGGTCACTGAACATGGCAGAGACGTGCGGGTCACTGAACATGGCAGAGACGTGCGGGTCACTGAACATGGCAGAGACGTGCGGGTCACTGAACATGGCAGAGACGTGCGGGACACTGAACATGGCAGAGACGTGCGGGACACTGAACATGGCAGAGACGTGCGGGTCACTGAACATGGCAGAGACGTGCGGGACACTGAACATGGCAGAGACGTGCGGGTCACTGAACATGGCAGAGACGTGCGGGACACTGAACATGGCAGAGACGTGCGGGACACTGAACATGGCAGAGACGTGCGGGACACTGAACATGGCAGAGAGATGCGGGACACTGAACATGGCAGAGACGTGCGGGACACTGAACATGGCAGAGACGTGCGGGACACTGAACATGGCAGAGACGTGCGGGTCACAGAACATGGCAGAGACGTGCGGGACACTGAACATGGCAGAGATGTGCGGGTCACAGAACATGGCAGAGACATGCGGGTCACAGAACATGGCAGAGACGTGAGGGTCACTGAACAAGG
This sequence comes from Ascaphus truei, assembly GCF_040206685.1. Classification (NCBI taxonomy): domain Eukaryota; kingdom Metazoa; phylum Chordata; class Amphibia; order Anura; family Ascaphidae; genus Ascaphus; species Ascaphus truei. The sequence continues at coordinate 183,502,911 of NC_134484.1, forward strand.
CAGAGACATGCGGGACACTGAACATGGCAGAGACGTGCGGGACACTGAACATGGCAGAACCATGCGGGACACTGAACATGGCAGAGACATGCGGGACACTGAACATGGCAGAGACATGCGGGACACTGAACATGGCAGAGACATGCGGGACACTGAACATGGCAGAGACATGCGGGTCACAGAACATGGCAGAGACATGCGGGTCACTGAACATGGCAGAGACATGCGGGTCACTGAACATGGCAGAGACATGCGGGTCACTGAACATGGCAGAGACATGCGGGACACTGAACATGGCAGAGACGTGCGGGACACTGAACATGGCAGAGACATGCGGGTCACAGAACATGGCAGAGAGATGCGGGTCACTGAACATGGCAGAGACATGCGGGTCACTGAACATGGCAGAGACATGCGGGTCACTGAACATGGCAGAGACATGCGGGTCACTGAACATGGCAGAGACATGCGGGTCACAGAACATGGCAGAGAGATGCGGGACACAGAACATGGCAGAGACATGCGGGACACTGAACATGGCAGAGACGTGCGGGACACTGAACATGGCAGAGACATGCGGGTCACAGAACATGGCAGAGACATGCGGGTCACTGAACATGGCAGAGACATGCGGGTCACTGAACATGGCAGAGACATGCGGGTCACTGAACATGGCAGAGACATGCGGGTCACAGAACATGGCAGAGACATGCGGGTCACTGAACATGGCAGAGACATGCGGGTCACTGAACATGGCAGAGACATGCGGGTCACTGAACATGGCAGAGACATGCGGGTCACTGAACATGGCAGAGACATGCGGGTCACTGAACATGGCAGAGACGTGCGGGTCACTGAACATGGCAGAGAGATGCGGGACACTGAACATGGCAGAGACATGCGGGACACTGAACATGGCAGAGACATGCGGGTCACTGAACATGGCAGAGACGTGCGGGTCACTGAACATGGCAGAGAGATGCGGGACACTGAACATGGCAGAGACATGCGGGACACAGAACATGGCAGAGACATGCGGGTCACTGAACATGGCAGAGACATGCGGGTCACTGAACATGGCAGAGACATGCGGGTCACTGAACATGGCAGAGACATGCGGGTCACTGAACATGGCAGAGACATGCGGGTCACTGAACATGGCAGAGACGTGCGGGTCACTGAACATGGCAGAGACATGCGGGTCACAGAACATGGCAGAGACATGCGGGTCACTGAACATGGCAGAGAGATGCGGGTCACAGAACATGGCAGAGACGTGCGGGTCACTGAACATGGCAGAGACGTGCGGGTCACAGAACATGGCAGAGACATGCGGGTCACAGAACATGGCAGAGACATGCGGGTCACTGAACATGGCAGAGAGATGCGGGTCACAGAACATGGCAGAGACGTGCGGGTCACTGAACATGGCAGAGACGTGCGGGTCACAGAACATGGCAGAGACGTGCGGGTCACTGAACATGGCAGAGACATGCGGGTCACAGAACATGGCAGAGACATGCGGGTCACTGAACATGGCAGAGACATGCGGGTCACTGAACATGGCAGAGACATGCGGGTCACTGAACATGGCAGAGACATGCGGGTCACTGAACATGGCAGAGACATGCGGGTCACTGAACATGGCAGAGACGTGCGGGTCACTGAACATGGCAGAGACATGCGGGTCACAGAACATGGCAGAGACATGCGGGTCACTGAACATGGCAGAGAGATGCGGGTCACAGAACATGGCAGAGACGTGCGGGTCACTGAACATGGCAGAGACGTGCGGGTCACAGAACATGGCAGAGACATGCGGGTCACAGAACATGGCAGAGACATGCGGGTCACTGAACATGGCAGAGAGATGCGGGTCACAGAACATGGCAGAGACGTGCGGGTCACTGAACATGGCAGAGACGTGCGGGTCACAGAACATGGCAGAGACGTGCGGGTCACTGAACATGGCAGAGACATGCGGGTCACAGAACATGGCAGAGACATGCGGGTCACTGAACATGGCAGAGACATGCGGGTCACTGAACATGGCAGAGACGTGCGGGTCACTGAACATGGCAGAGACATGCGGGACACAGAACATGGCAGAGACGTGCGGGACACTGAACATGGCAGAGACATGCGGGTCACAGAACATGGCAGAGAGATGCGGGTCACTGAACATGACAGAGACATGCGGGTCACAGAACATGGCAGAGACATGCGGGACACTGAACATGGCAGAGACATGCGGGTCACAGAACATGGCAGAGAGATGCGGGTCACTGAACATGACAGAGACATGCGGGTCACAGAACATGGCAGAGACGTGCGGGACACTGAACATGGCAGAGACATGCGGGTCACTGAACATGGCAGAGACGTGCGGGTCACAGAACATGGCAGAGACATGCGGGTCACTGAACATGGCAGAGACATGCGGGACACTGAACATGGCAGAGACATGCGGGTCACAGAACATGGCAGAGAGATGCGGGTCACTGAACATGACAGAGACATGCGGGTCACAGAACATGGCAGAGAAATGCGGGTCACAGAACATGGCAGAGACATGCGGGTCACTGAACATGGCAGAGACGTGCGGGACACTGAACATGGCAGAGACATGCGGGTCACTGAACATGGCAGAGACATGCGGGTCACTGAACATGGCAGAGACATGCGGGTCACTGAACATGGCAGAGACGTGCGGGTCACTGAACATGGCAGAGACATGCGGGTCACAGAACATGGCAGAGACATGCGGGTCACTGAACATGGCAGAGAGATGCGGGTCACAGAACATGGCAGAGACGTGCGGGTCACTGAACATGGCAGAGACGTGCGGGTCACAGAACATGGCAGAGACATGCGGGTCACAGAACATGGCAGAGACATGCGGGTCACTGAACATGGCAGAGAGATGCGGGTCACAGAACATGGCAGAGACGTGCGGGTCACTGAACATGGCAGAGACGTGCGGGTCACAGAACATGGCAGAGACGTGCGGGTCACTGAACATGGCAGAGACATGCGGGTCACAGAACATGGCAGAGACATGCGGGTCACTGAACATGGCAGAGACATGCGGGTCACTGAACATGGCAGAGACATGCGGGTCACTGAACATGGCAGAGACATGCGGGTCACTGAACATGGCAGAGACATGCGGGTCACTGAACATGGCAGAGACGTGCGGGTCACTGAACATGGCAGAGACATGCGGGTCACAGAACATGGCAGAGACATGCGGGTCACTGAACATGGCAGAGAGATGCGGGTCACAGAACATGGCAGAGACGTGCGGGTCACTGAACATGGCAGAGACGTGCGGGTCACAGAACATGGCAGAGACATGCGGGTCACAGAACATGGCAGAGACATGCGGGTCACTGAACATGGCAGAGAGATGCGGGTCACAGAACATGGCAGAGACGTGCGGGTCACTGAACATGGCAGAGACGTGCGGGTCACAGAACATGGCAGAGACGTGCGGGTCACTGAACATGGCAGAGACATGCGGGTCACAGAACATGGCAGAGACATGCGGGTCGCTGAACATGGCAGAGACATGCGGGTCACTGAACATGGCAGAGACGTGCGGGTCACTGAACATGGCAGAGACATGCGGGACACAGAACATGGCAGAGACGTGCGGGACACTGAACATGGCAGAGACATGCGGGTCACAGAACATGGCAGAGAGATGCGGGTCACTGAACATGACAGAGACATGCGGGTCACAGAACATGGCAGAGACATGCGGGACACTGAACATGGCAGAGACATGCGGGTCACAGAACATGGCAGAGAGATGCGGGTCACTGAACATGACAGAGACATGCGGGTCACAGAACATGGCAGAGACGTGCGGGACACTGAACATGGCAGAGACATGCGGGTCACTGAACATGGCAGAGACGTGCGGGTCACAGAACATGGCAGAGACATGCGGGTCACTGAACATGGCAGAGACATGCGGGACACTGAACATGGCAGAGACATGCGGGTCACAGAACATGGCAGAGAGATGCGGGTCACTGAACATGACAGAGACATGCGGGTCACAGAACATGGCAGAGAAATGCGGGTCACAGAACATGGCAGAGACATGCGGGTCACTGAACATGGCAGAGACGTGCGGGACACTGAACATGGCAGAGACATGCGGGTCACTGAACATGGCAGAGACATGCGGGTCACTGAACATGGCAGAGACATGCGGGTCACTGAACATGGCAGAGACGTGCGGGTCACAGAACATGGCAGAGAGATGCGGGTCACTGAACATGGCAGAGACATGCGGGTCACTGAACATGGCAGAGACATGCGGGTCACAGAACATGGCAGAGAGATGCGGGTCACAGAACATGGCAGAGAGATGCGGGTCACCGAACATGACAGAGACATGCGGGTCACAGAACATGGCAGAGACGTGCGGGTCACAGAACATGGCAGAGAAATGCGGGTCACAGAACATGGCAGAGACATGCGGGACACTGAACATGGCAGAGACGTGCGGGACACTGAACATGGCAGAGACATGCGGGACACTGAACATGGCAGAGACATGCGGGACACTGAACATGGCAGAGACATGCGGGACACTGAACATGGCAGAGACATGCGGGACACTGAACATGGCAGAGACATGCGGGACACTGAACATGGCAGAGACATGCGGGACACTGAACATGGCAGAGACATGCGGGACACTGAACATGGCAGAGACATGCGGGACACTGAACATGGCAGAGACATGCGGGACACTGAACATGGCAGAGACATGCGGGACACTGAACATGGCAGAGACATGCGGGACACTGAACATGGCAGAGACATGCGGGACACTGAACATGGCAGAGACATGCGGGACACAGAACATGGCAGAGACATGCGGGTCACTGAACATGGCAGAGACATGCGGGACACTGAACATGGCAGAGACATGCGGGACACTGAACATGGCAGAGACGTGCGGGACACTGAACATGGCAGAGAGATGCGGGTCACAGAACATGGCAGAGAAATGCGGGTCACAGAACATGGCAGAGACATGCGGGTCACTGAACATGGCAGAGACATGCGGGTCACAGAACATGGCAGAGACATGCGGGACACTGAACATGGCAGAGACATGCGGGTCACAGAACATGGCAGAGAAATGCGGGTCACAGAACATGGCAGAGACATGCGGGTCACAGAACATGGCAGAGACATGCAGGACACTGAACATGGCAGAGACATGCGGGTCACAGAACATGGCAGAGAGATGCGGGTCACTGAACATGGCAGAGACATGCGGGTCACAGAACATGGCAGAGAGATGCGGGTCACAGAACATGGCAGAGAAATGCGGGTCACTGAACATGGCAGAGACATGCGGGACACTGAACATGGCAGAGACATGCGGGTCACAGAACATGGCAGAGACGTGCGGGACACAGAACATGGCAGAGACATGCGGGTCACAGAACATGGCAGAGAGATGCGGGTCACTGAACATGGCAGAGACATGCGGGTCACAGAACATGGCAGAGACATGCGAGTCACTGAACATGGCAGAGACATGCGGGTCACTGAACATGGCAGAGACATGCGGGACACTGAACATGGCAGAGACATGCGGGTCACAGAACATGGCAGAGACGTGCGGGACACTGAACATGGCAGAGACTTGCGGGTCACAGAACATGGCAGAGACGTGCGGGTCACTGAACATGGCAGAGAGATGCGGGTCACTGAACATGGCAGAGACATGCGGGTCACTGAACATGGCAGAGACGTGCGGGTCACTGAACATGGCAGAGACATGCGGGTCACTGAACATGGCAGAGACGTGCGGGACACTGAACATGGCAGAGACGTGCGGGTCACAGAACATGGCAGAGACATGCGGGTCACTGAACATGGCAGAGACGTGCGGGACACTGAACATGGCAGAGACGTGCGGGTCACAGAACATGGCAGAGACATGCGGGTCACTGAACATGGCAGAGACGTGCGGGTCACAGAACATGGCAGAGAGATGCGGGTCACTGAACATGGCAGAGACATGCGGGTCACTGAACATGGCAGAGACATGCGGGTCACTGAACATGGCAGAGAGATGCGGGTCACTGAACATGGCAGAGACATGCGGGTCACAGAACATGGCAGAGACGTGCGGGTCACAGAACATGGCAGAGAGATGCGGGTCACTGAACATGGCAGAGACGTGCGGGTCACAGAACATGGCAGAGAAATGCGGGTCACAGAACATGGCAGAGAAATGCGGGTAACTGAACATGGCAGAGACATGCGGGTCACAGAACATGGCAGAGACATGCGGGACACTGAACATGGCAGAGACATGCGGGCCACAGAACATGGCAGAGACGTGCGGGTCACAGAACATGGCAGAGAAATGCGGGTCACAGAACATGGCAGAGAAATGCGGGTAACTGAACATGGCAGAGACATGCGGGTCACAGAACATGGCAGAGACATGCGGGACACTGAACATGGCAGAGACATGCGGGTCACAGAACATGGCAGAGACGTGCGGGTCACAGAACATGGCAGAGAAATGCGGGTCACAGAACATGGCAGAGAAATGCGGGTAACTGAACATGGCAGAGACATGCGGGTCACAGAACATGGCAGAGACATGCGGGACACTGAACATGGCAGAGACATGCGGGCCACAGAACATGGCAGAGACATGCGGGACACAGAACATGGCAGAGACATGCGGGACACTGAACATGGCAGAGACGTGCGGGACACTGAACATGGCAGAGACATGCGGGACACTGAACATGGCAGAGACGTGCGGGTCACTGAACATGGCAGAGACATGCGGGACACAGAACATGGCAGAGACGTGCGGGACACTGAACATGGCAGAGAGATGCGGGTCACTGAACATGGCAGAGACGTGCGGGACACTGAACATGGCAGAGACATGCGGGACACTGAACATGGCAGAGACGTGCGGGACACTGAACATGGCAGAGACATGCGGGACACTGAACATGGCAGAGACGTGCGGGTCACTGAACATGGCAGAGACGTGCGGGTCACTGAACATGGCAGAGACATGCGGGACACTGAACATGGCAGAGACGTGCGGGTCACTGAACATGGCAGAGACATGCGGGTCACTGAACATGGCAGAGAGATGCGGGTCACTGAACATGGCAGAGAGATGCGGGTCACTGAACATGGCAGAGACATGCGGGACACAGAACATGGCAGAGACATGCGGGACACAGAACATGGCAGAGACGTGCGGGACACTGAACATGGCAGAGACATGCGGGACACTGAACATGGCAGAGACGTGCGGGTCACTGAACATGGCAGAGACATGCGGGTCACTGAACATGGCAGAGAGATGCGGGTCACTGAACATGGCAGAGACATGCGGGTCACTGAACATGGCAGAGACGTGCGGGTCACTGAACATGGCAGAGACATGCGGGTCACTGAACATGGCAGAGAGATGCGGGTCACTGAACATGGCAGAGACATGCGGGTCACAGAACATGGCAGAGACGTGCGGGTCACAGAACATGGCAGAACCATGCGGGACACTGAACATGGCAGAGAGATGCGGGTCACTGAACATGGCAGAGACGTGCGGGTCACAGAACATGGCAGAGAAATGCGGGTCACAGAACATGGCAGAGAAATGCGGGTAACTGAACATGGCAGAGACATGCGGGTCACAGAACATGGCAGAGACATGCGGGACACTGAACATGGCAGAGACATGCGGGCCACAGAACATGGCAGAGACATGCGGGACACAGAACATGGCAGAGACATGCGGGACACTGAACATGGCAGAGACGTGCGGGACACTGAACATGGCAGAGACATGCGGGACACTGAACATGGCAGAGACGTGCGGGTCACAGAACATGGCAGAGACATGCGGGACACTGAACATGGCAGAGACATACGGGTCACAGAACATGGCAGAGACGTGCGGGTCACAGAACATGGCAGAGACGTGCGGGTCACAGAACATGGCAGAGAGATGCGGGTCACAGAACATGGCAGAGACATGCGGGACACTGAACATGGCAGAGACATGCGGGCCACAGAACATGGCAGAGAAATGCGGGTCACAGAACATGGCAGAGACATGCGGGACACTGAACATGGCAGAGACATGCGGGACACTGAACATGGCAGAGACATGCGGGTCACTGAACATGGCAGAGACATGCGGGTCACAGAACATGGCAGAGAGATGCGAGTCACTGAACATGGCAGAGACATGCGGGACACTGAACATGGCAGAGACGTGCGGGACACAGAACATGGCAGAGACATGCGGGTCACTGAACATGGCAGAGACATGCGGGACACTGAACATGGCAGAGACATGCGGGTCACAGAACATGGCAGAGACGTGCGGGTCACAGAACATGGCAGAGAAATGCGGGTCACAGAACATGGCAGAGAAATGCGGGTAACTGAACATGGCAGAGACATGCGGGTCACAGAACATGGCAGAGAAATGCGGGTCACAGAACATGGCAGAGAAATGCGGGTAACTGAACATGGCAGAGACATGCGGGTCACAGAACATGGCAGAGAGATGCGGGTCACTGAACATGGCAGAGACATGCGGGTCACAGAACATGGCAGAGACATGCGGGTCACTGAACATGGCAGAGACATGCGGGTCACAGAACATGGCAGAGAGATACGGGTCACTGAACATGGCAGAGAGATGCGGGTCACAGAACATGGCAGAGACATGCGGGTCACAGAACATGGCAGAGACGTGCGGGTCACAGAACATGGCAGAGACGTGCGGGTCACAGAACATGGCAGAGAGATGCGGGTCACTGAACATGGCAGAGACATGCGGGTCACAGAACATGGCAGAGACGTGCGGGTCACAGAACATGGCAGAGACATGCGGGTCACAGAACATGGCAGAGACGTGCGGGTCACAGAACATGGCAGAGAAATGCGGGTCACAGAACATGGCAGAGAAATGCGGGTAACTGAACATGGCAGAGACATGCGGGTCACAGAACATGGCAGAGACATGCGGGACACTGAACATGGCAGAGACATGCGGGTCACTGAACATGGCAGAGACATGCGGGTCACAGAACATGGCAGAGACGTGCGGGTCACAGAACATGGCAGAGAAATGCGGGTCACAGAACATGGCAGAGACATGCGGGACACTGAACATGGCAGAGACATGCGGGCCACAGAACATGGCAGAGACATGCGGGCCACAGAACATGGCAGAGACATGCGGGACACTGAACATGGCAGAGACGTGCGGGTCACTGAACATGGCAGAGACGTGCGGGTCACTGAACATGGCAGAGAGATACGGGTCACTGAACATGGCAGAGAGATGCGGGTCACAGAACATGGCAGAGACGTGCGGGTCACAGAACATGGCAGAGAGATGCGGGTCACTGAACATGGCAGAGACATGCGGGTCACTGAACATGGCAGAGACGTGCGGGTCACAGAACATGGCAGAGAAATGCGGGTCACAGAACATGGCAGAGAAATGCGGGTAACTGAACATGGCAGAGACATGCGGGTCACAGAACATGGCAGAGACATGCGGGACACTGAACATGGCAGAGACATGCGGGCCACAGAACATGGCAGAGACATGCGGGCCACAGAACATGGCAGAGACATGCGGGACACAGAACATGGCAGAGACATGCGGGACACTGAACATGGCAGAGACATGCGGGACACTGAACATGGCAGAGACATGCGGGACACTGAACATGGCAGAGACGTGCGGGTCACTGAACATGGCAGAGACATGCGGGACACAGAACATGGCAGAGACATGCGGGTCACTGAACATGGCAGAGACATGCGGGTCACAGAACATGGCAGAGACATGCGGGACACTGAACATGGCAGAGACATGCGGGTCACAGAACATGGCAGAGACGTGCGGGTCACAGAACATGGCAGAGAGATGCGGGTCACAGAACATGGCAGAGAAATGCGGGTAACTGAACATGGCAGAGACATGCGGGTCACAGAACATGGCAGAGACATGCGGGACACTGAACATGGCAGAGACATGCGGGCCACAGAACATGGCAGAGAAATGCGGGTCACAGAACATGGCAGAGACATGCGGGACACTGAACATGGCAGAGACATGCGGGACACTGAACATGGCAGAGACGTGCGGGTCACTGAACATGGCAGAGACATGCGGGTCACTGAACATGGCAGAGACATGCGGGTCACTGAACATGGCAGAGAGATGCGAGTCACTGAACATGGCAGAGACATGCGGGTCACTGAACATGGCAGAGACTTGCGGGTCACAGAACATGGCAGAGACATGCGGGACACTGAACATGGCAGAGACATGCGGGTCACTGAACATGGCACAGACATGCGGGTCACTGAACATGGCAGAGACATGCGGGTCACTGAACATGGCAGAGACATGCGGGTCACTGAACATGGCAGAGACATGCGGGTCACTGAACATGGCAGAGACATACGGGTCACTGAACATGGCAGAGACATGCGGGTCACAGAACATGGCAGAGACATGCGGGTCACAGAACATGGCAGAGACATGCGGGTCACAGAACATGGCAGAGACATGCGGGTCACAGAACATGGCAGAGACATGCGGGTCACTGAACATGGCAGAGACATGCGGGACACTGAACATGGCAGAGACGTGCGGGTCACAGAACATGGCAGAGACATGCGGGACACTGAACATGGCAGAGACGTGCGGGTCACTGAACATGGCAGAGACGTGCGGGTCACTGAACATGGCAGAGACATGCGGGTCACTGAACATGGCAGAGACATGCGGGTCACTGAACATGGCAGAGACATACGGGTCACTGAACATGGCAGAGACATGCGGGTCACAGAACATGGCAGAGACATGCGGGTCACAGAACATGGCAGAGACATGCGGGTCACAGAACATGGCAGAGACATGCGGGTCACAGAACATGGCAGAGACATGCGGGTCACAGAACATGGCAGAGACATGCGGGACACTGAACATGGCAGAGACATGCGGGACACTGAACATGGCAGAGACATGCGGGTCACAGAACATGGCAGAGACATGCGGGACACTGAACATGGCAGAGACATGCGGGTCACTGAACATGGCAGAGAGATGCGGGTCACTGAACATGGCAGAGACATACGGGTCACTGAACATGGCAGAGACATGCGGGACACTGAACATGGCAGAGACGTGCGGGTCACAGAACATGGCAGAGACATGCGGGACACTGAACATGGCAGAGACATGCGGGACACTGCACATGGCACAGAGCTTTTTTCTTTTCCCTGCCGCCCCTCCTGTGGTGTATATGGCTTTGCCTGTGATCGTTTGGTGACAGTGAGGGGAGGGCTAAAAATGTCATTAAAATCACATTATTTTCAGTTTTGAGTTTTCTTAGCAGTGATGTACCCGCTGTGCTAGAGCGAGTGATATAAAAAAATAACCAGCTAGGGGAACTTCCGGTGACGTCAATCGACACGGTCGGGTAGAAGAGGAGCTCCTCAGACCCGCAGGCATTTTTGAGTTATAATCCACTTTTCAGAAAAAGGGGAAGGGGAAACACAAATTGGATGTGCCCCCAAAAGAATTCACTTAAATGCACACCACCCAAGTATAAAAATTAACTTTTAATAAATCCTTAAAACATATATTACCAAAGTAACGTGTAATGTGAATTAAAAAGGTATTAAATCGTGGCTATCAAGCAACCGTGTCATTAGTTGATCATACTCCCCCAGTATCAATTGATACGATGGGATGTTGAAGACAGGGAATGCTATGAGTAGGGTATAAAACCCCTCTGGGGTAGCGGTAAGACCAAATATAGAGTGTTATATAATTATATACAGGCAAGTGGCCACAGGATTAAATATCCTAATGCTGCTAAATATAGCCCCCTGCACATTTACATGGAGATTGGTCTAAGTAATAGCGCTGGTATGTGATGGTATAATAGCTGTATTGTAAAGCTTCCAAATACTGCAGTAATGGCTTAAATACACAGCAATATAATATGAAGACGCCTCACATTAGGTGCAGGGATACCAGGCACACTGACCATGAATAGATTAATAAGTAGTTAGCTCATATGGTCTTTTCAGTTACACCCAGGATACTGCAAACACTACATTAAAAACAGCTCCAAGTAGGAGACTGACAACATTGCGCGTCCAACGCGCGTTTCCCTCCAGCAAAGGAGCTTCTTCAGGGACAAGTATTACTGGGGGAATGAGGTCTGAACCCTTTTATACCCTTACAACACCCTAATTGCACAATCAATGAATAACAGCTGTTGCACATGCGCACTGAGGTCCGTTCCAAACTGGCTCAATAAACTACTCAAAAGTTAATAAAAAGTGTTTTATTCATAAACCGCAGTGTTGTGCCTTTATTTTACCCTATTCGCATAGTTTTCTGTTCATTTCTAAAGCTTCTAAAGCCTTTAAACATTCGCGCCGATTAAAGTATCTAATGCGCATGCGCGGGGACTTTAAACCAATTCTGGGAGTTCATGTATGCATACTGCGCATGTGCGGGCCCTTAGAAACATTTCAGATCAATTTCGTCCACTGTGCATGCGTGGGGACTTAGGAAAAATTTCCAGTCATTTCCCATGCTTATAGCGCATGTGTGGAGACTTGGACAGAACTTTAAATGTTATAAATGTAAACTGCGCATGCGCGGGGACTTTGGAATAATTCCATTGACACCCATATACATTGCGCATGCGCAAGAACTCAAAAGTTAGCTCATCCAGTCCCATACACATTGCGCACGCGTTGGGACTTTAGATTCTGCCCATTGTTGCCGCGCATGCGTCGGGACTTATAAAAAATACACGGTTCTAAGTCCGTTTATAGCGCGCATGCGCGGCAACATAGAAATCGCCACACTTTAGATCCGATGGTACAGCGCATGCGTAGGGACTTAGAAATATTTCCATTGTGATCTATATAGATAGCGCATGCGTGGGCACTTAGAAAATTTTTGTGCGAAGTCTGCCTGTTGGTATAGTGTATGCCTGGGGACTCTAAATTTGTGACAGGACCTCCCTAGGTTTTATGATCGTGCAAATAATCTTAAACATTGTCCAATCTATGTCACAATGGACCTAGGGACAATGTAATAAACTGTATGACCAAGAACTGATTACATAAAGATGGTATTATGTATAACAAATATAACGGGTGATGAAGAGGGAGGGGGGGAGAGGGAGGGGGGGGAGGGAAAAAGGGGGGGGGGAAGGGGGGGTGAGGGAAAGGGTATATAAGACCTATAATACACATTTTATATTATCCGGTGATTATACCAATAAAATTAATTCTATACAATCCACCATAAATATAGTTTATTGAGCAATGTGTCGGCTTAAAAAGCAGTGATTGATGATTAGATTTAACAATATATGAAACGTAAATGTATATATGTACAAAATTAATTGTGTATAATTATCATATATGGCACATATACCCACATTACACGAACACTAAGCCCACTGTTGGGCGTGGGACTTTAATAATATTGTCACTAGTCAAAATAATAATAGTGGTTTTCAAATATAATAATCTATTAAACTATTAAATCAATACCGAGAGCTGGAAATTGTCATAGTGGACAATGGAAAGGACATAGCTGGTTGTCAGAGAAACCAGTAAACTATATATTCACAGTGTGTAGTAAATGGATACTTATGTCCCTACAAATGATCCCTGAATCAAATAAAGGGCGTAAAAGTGAACCCCTCATTAAGGCCATTTGGACTCCTGGTTTTTAACTTATAAATCCATTCTGCTTCGATACGAAGCAAGGATTGGTCAGTGTTACCGCCTCTCATGGGACATTTCAGTTGGTAAATGCCCATGAATTTAATTACACTCGTATTGCTATTATGACATTGTGAAACGTGTCTAGCAACCGATGTCTCTGCAGAGTGTTTGATGGAATTAATGTGTTCAAGAACACGTCTGCGTAATTGTCTGGTTGTTTTTCCAACATATCTCTTACCACATTGACATGTGATAAGGTAGATAACGTTGGTAGAGCGACAATTAATAAAGCTGTCCACGCAAAATTGTGAAGTATTGTCATAATTAGCGAATGTTTTGCCAACGTTCATGTGTTGGCACGCTTTGCACCCCTGACAGCGGTACATGCCTTTAACGGGACTCAACCAAGTTGTACTTCTAGCCCGCTGGAAATGGCTATTTACTAGAGAGTCCCGTAGATTCTTAGACCGTCTGCTGGTAATAATGGGTCTAGGTCCTATAACTTTCACCAGATCATCGTCAGCCTGGAGAAGATGCCAATGTTTAGCAAAGATCTTTTTTATGGCCCACCATCTTTTGTTAAAGGTGCCAATTACTCTGATTGTTGTGTCTTTTGTTTTTGTCTTATTATTAGACAAAAGTGAGACCCTGTCGCTATGTAATGCCCGATGATAAGCTTTGTTCAGTATTTTGATGTTGTACCCACGGTTGAGGAACCTGGATCGAAGTTCTTTCGATTGAATAATGAATTCTTCGATCGTGGAGCAATTTCTCCGGAGATGGAGGTATTGCCCTATTGGGATACCTGCTATGAGGCTATTGGGATGCTGGCTCTGTGCCAATAGCAGACTGTTGGTTGCTGTGCTTTTCCTGAACACCTTGGTTTGGATGTTACGTTCACAATCAATATAGATATCAAGATCTAAGAATGTTATTGATGTGGTACTCAGCACAGTTGTGAGCCTCAAGTTAAGCGTGTTTGTATTCAGCTTGTCCACAAACTCGTGTAGAAGATGACTAGATCCTTCCCATAAAAGCAGGATATCATCTATGTATCTGATCCACATGGAAATGTGGTCAGTATACATAGATAGTTCCTCATTGAAAACGTGGGTACGCTCCCACCAGCCCAGGTACAGATTGGCATATGTGGGTGCACAAGCCGTACCCATGGCCATACCTTGGGTCTGGTGGTAATAGAGTCCGTCAAAAACAAAATAATTATGTGTTAGAACATAATTCAATAAGTCCAACACAAATGAGTTATGTCTATTGAATCTGCAGTCCCTGGTTGTTAAAAAGTATTTGACAGCAGCGAGGCCATTCTTGTGAATGATGGAAGTATATAATGATTCAACATCTAGACTTACAAGGATGGTCTGAGATGTCACATGGATGCCATCAAGTCTCTTCAGTGTGTCTTTCGTATCCTGAACATACGAAGGGAGACTGATGACAAAGTCTCTCAGGACTCTGTCCAAATAGACGCTGCTGCCTTCGGACAAGCAACCATTGCCCGAAACTATTGGGCGACCAGGTGGAGACTGTAAACGTTTATGTACCTTCGGTAAGGTGTAAAATGTCGCCACAGTTGGTGACCTGGGGTACATAAAGTCAAACTCATTCCGGCTTATCATGTCAGTATCAAGGGCATCCTGTAAGATATTCAACAGTGTTGACTTATATTCTGTAGTGGGACTACGTTCAAGAGTCTCATAACAATCTTTGTCATTGAGAAGCCTCATGTTTTCGCTGACATAAGCTTCAGTGTCTAAAATAACAATGTTGCCACCTTTATCAGATGGTTTGATAGTGTAGGCTTTATTGGACATCAAATTTCTTAGGCCAGTTCTTTCCTCAATTGTGAGATTATTTCCAGATTTATAGTATTTTGGTTCTGCTTCTAGATCCCTAGTAACGCAACCAACAAATAATTCAACAGCTGGACAAGTGGTGATAGGCGGGGTGAAGTGACTCTTGGTCTTAAGATGAGTAAAGGGACCAGTTATATCATTGTTTGGCAAAGTATTCTGGTCAAACAACTGACATAAATCCGCAATATCCTGTCTTTCCTGTACACTCATACCGTCAGTGAGTTCGTTAGGGTTATTGGCAGACCGTTTAGAATAGAATTTATGCAACAATAGCCGTCTGCCGAAGAGATTTAAATCCTTCACCCACTCGAATAGATTAAAATCCGAGGTTGGTGAAAAAGATAGTCCCTTCCTTAACAGATGGAGTTGACTATCACTGAATGAATGGCTGGACAGATTGAAAATTTGCAGGGCATCCGTGTCTACGCTGTTATGAGTCATTAGGTGGGTGTACAGTATTTACGTTTTTCTTGGTTCTTTGTGGTCTTTTTTCCTCTCCTGGTTTTGCGTTTAGGAGGGCCTGTGCTAAAAAACCAGCTTGGGTGTCTTTTGTTACCTTGCTACCTCTACCTTTATTGGTACCTTTTGGTCTGGAGCCCTTTTGTTCACTATCAGAGGCATCTGTCTCTGATGAGGAATAGTCAGAATATGTACCCCTCCTCCTAGACCTAATTGGGTATCTGTAGACTGTGCCCTGCTCATAATCGTTGGTATCACGTAGATATTTGGTATGTTTCCTATCCTTCAGCTCTTGTCTGAATTTTATCATGTTTATTTCCAACTTTTTCTCCATCTCCTCAAATTCCTGTAGTTGATTGTATTTATTCAGGTCTTTGAGGCTGACATCAAGATCTTTATTAGTCACATCTAACCTTGATTTCTCATAGTCAATGAGGAGTTTCATGAGCTCATTAGAGCATCTAGACAGGGTATCTTCCCATTGTTTGATAAAATCCTGGGAAGTAATGTGATACGCAGGACTAAGTTTCAGTCTCAGTCCTCTGGGAATCATATTGGAGTCAAGATAGCTTTGCAAGCTTGTGATCTCCCACCAAACTTGGGATTGTGTGCGCAGGAGCTGGGATATATTGCGAAAATAATTTATAATATCATGACCTGTTTCAGAAGTACCCTGTAATGTTTTAGTGAAAACGTTTCTGGCTTCTTGTATAGAATTAATTTTATTGGTATAATCACCGAATAATATAAAATGTGTATTATAGGTCTTATATACCCTTTCCCTCACCCCCCTCTTCCCCCCCCCTTTTTCCCTCCCCCCCCCTCCCCCTCCCCCCCCTCCCTCTTCATCACCCGTTATATTTGTTATACATAATACCATCTTTATGTAATCAGTTCTTGCTCATACAGTTTATTACATTGTCCCTAGGTCCATTGTGACATAGATTGGACAATGTTTAAGATTATTTGCACGATCATAAAACCTAGGGAGGTCCTGTCACAAATTTAGAGTCCCCAGGCATACACTATACCAACAGGCAGACTTCGCACAAAAATTTTCTAAGTGCCCACGCATGCGCTATCTATATAGATCACAATGGAAATATTTCTAAGTCCCTACGCATGCGCTGTACCATCGGATCTAAAGTGTGGCGATTTCTATGTTGCCGCGCATGCGCGCTATAAACGGACTTAGAACCGTGTATTTTTTATAAGTCCCGACGCATGCGCGGCAACAATGGGCAGAATCTAAAGTCCCAACGCGTGCGCAATGTGTATGGGACTGGATGAGCTAACTTTTGAGTTCTTGTGCATGCGCAATGTATATGGGTGTCAATGGAATTATTCCAAAGTCCCCGCGCATGCGCAGTTTACATTTATAACATTTAAAGTTCTGTCCAAGTCTCCACACATGCGCTATAAGCATGGGAAATGACTGGAAATTTTTCCTAAGTCCCCACGCATGCACAGTGGACGAAATCGATCTGAAATGTTTCTAAGGGCCCGCACATGCGCAGTATGCATACATGAACTCCCAGAATTGGTTTAAAGTCCCCGCGCATGCGCATTAGATACTTTAATCGGCGCGAATGTTTAAAGGCTTTAGAAGCTTTAGAAATGAACAGAAAACAACGCGAATAGGGTAAAATGAAGGCACAACACTGCGGTTTATGAATAAAACACTTTTTATTAACTTTTGAGTAGTTTATTGAGCCAGTTTGGAACGGACCTCAGTGCGCATGTGCAACAGCTGTTATTCATTGATTGTGCAATTAGGGTGTTGTAAGGGTATAAAAGGGTTCAGACCTCATTCCCCCAGTAATACTTGTCCCTGAAGAAGCTCCTTTGCTGGAGGGAAACGCGCGTTGGACGCGCAATGTTGTCAGTCTCCTACTTGGAGCTGTTTTTAATGTAGTGTTTGCAGTATCCTGGGTGTAACTGAAAAGACCATATGAGCTAACTACTTATTAATCTACTCATGGTCAGTGTGCCTGGTATCCCTGCACCTAATGTGAGGCGTCTTCATATTATATTGCTGTGTTTTTAAGCCACTACTGCGGTATTTGGAAGCTTTACAATACAGCTATTATACCATCATATACCAGCGCTATTACTTAGACCAATCTCCATGTAAATGTGCAGGGGGCTATATTTAGCAGCATTAGGATATTTAATCCTGTGGCCACCTACCTGTATATAATTATATAACACTCTATATTTGGTCTTACCGCTACCCCAGAGGGGTTTTATACCCTACTCATAGCATTCCCTGTCTTCAACATCCCATCGTATCAATTGATACTGGGGTAGTATGATCAACTAATGACACGGTTGCTTGATAGCCACGATTTAATACCTTTTTAATTCACATTACACGTTACTTTGGTAATATATGTTTTAAGGATTTATTAAAAGTTAATTTTTATACTTGGGTGGTGTGCATTTAAGTGAATTCTTTTGGGGGCACATCCAATTTGTGTTTCCCCTTCCCCTTTTTCTGATTCACTTTCAGTTCACAGTTTGCACCCACCCCTTGATTACCTCACCTATGTATTTAAATACTTTATTCAATTAGTATGGTCCTGTGATCACTCCCCACTCAATGTCTAAAACAAAAAGGCATCCAGGGAGTTACGAAGTACTTCTCACCATCCCAAAAGGCTGCAGAAGGAATAATGGAGTCCCAAGATTGGGCCGGACCACGAGGTGCCCCGGCTCAAGCAGGGAAAAAATCTCAGCAAAAGGAAAATGATTCAGCCGGCCCTGAAGACTCAATAACGAGAGCTTACTTAGAGGAGCTACTTACAGCTGTGTCAGCCAAGCTTCAGGCGTCCTTTCAGGCTGATCTTAAAGCCGCAGTGAACGATATAAAGCAAGAAATCTCGGGCTTGACAGAGAGAACAACTGTACTCGAAAACAAGCTTGATGAAGCCCTCCTTCGTCAAACTGAGGCAGAAGAGGAGATAGGACGCTTAGGAGAAGAGATCACCCTTCTCAGAGAGGGAATGGAGGAGCAGGAAAATAGGGACAGACGCCAAAACATCAGAGTCAGAAACGTCCCTGAAACGATTCTCCATGATCACCTCCGTCCCTACATTACAAAATTATTCTCCCCCGTCTGCGGAGACCTAGATGAAAGGGAGATCGATCGGGCAAATCGCGCCCTGGGTCCCAAATCTGATGATATAAACCGGAGAAGGGATATAATTATTAAACTACACAGTTATTAGATGTGCAGCATGAGTACAATTTCTATTGTCTGCCATGTTTATGGAAAGGATACCTGATAGGTGTATTGCCCAATACTAAATGTATGGATACTCAAAAATGTGCTCCCAGCATCCTCTCTACCTCTCTTCCCCCCCTACCTCCCCTCCCCCCGCCTACCTCCCCCCCCTACCCCCTCTCCCCCCCACCTCCCTCGCCCCCCCCCACCTCCCTCACCCCCCCACCTCCCTCACCCACCCCCCCTCACCCCCCCCCCACCTCCCTCACGTCGTAAGATGTGGGTAAAGTGAATGGTTAATGTTTTTGAGGGTCTGGACTCTTCCGTCCCACCCGGTTGTTGCCGCCGGAACATCCCCCCAGGGGCCTTAAGCCCCAACAGCCAGTTGCTAGTTAAACTGGCTGTATCTTCCACAAGGTCTAGCTTAGACTTATTCTCTCTGCCCTCCTACCTGCTGGGTCTGTCCCAGCGGGTCTCTCCCCCCCCTCCCTCTTCCCTCCCTCTTCCCCCCTCCTTGGCTTTCCCTTTTTGGCCCTGCCCCCAACCGCCCGAAGTCGATCTCCTCTGTAACGATATCAAATATAGTGCCTCTGCCGCCCCAGAGCCTTTAAAATGGCTGATAAATCAAGACCGCACCGTTGGGAAAGGTGCGGTCCCAAATCCCCTTACAAACAAATTGTACCATGGCTAGTCAACACGCAATTAAAGTAATATCATTACATTTAAAAGGTTTACAAAATACAGTTTAGCCCCATTATAGCGCGGTCCTCGGGGGCCACCTGCGACCACCGCATTATAAACGGGGTCGCGGAAAAAAATGGCCGCCTAAAAAAAAGAATTTTTTTTTTGTGGTGGTACTGTGTGCGCTGTAGGGGGAAAGCTGAGAACTCTCCCAGTGTTCCCAGACCCGGTGGGGCAGCAGCAACACCACACAGCACTTATCCGGCATCTGGCAGCTCTTCTCCTTGTCTCTGCTTCCTGCTTCTGCTTCCATCTTGCGAGAGCAAGCTCCCTTAAAGAGACAGTGTGTCTCTGTGTGTGTATTTGACTGTGTGTGTGTGTGTGTGTGTGTGTGTGTGTGTGTGTATGCATGCAGTGTGCTGTGAATGTATGCAGTGTGCTCTCAGTGTGTGCAGTGTGCTGTGAATGTATGCAGTGTGCTGTGAGTGTGTGGTATGAGTGTATGCAGTGTCAGTGTGTGTGTGTGTGTGTGTGTGCAGTGTGCTGTGAGTGTGTGCAGTGTGCTGTGAGTATGTGCAGTGTGCTGTGAGTGTATGCAGTGTGCTGTGAATGTGTGCAGTGTGTGTGCGCAGTGTGTGTGCAAAAAAAAAACTTAGAAAAAAAAATTCGGGGTCCACGCTCGAACCGCGTTATACGAGGATCCGCATTATAGCGTATCGCTATATCGGTTGAGCTGTAATAGGAAAAGGAGACTGGCCTTTCAGGAAATGAAAAAGTCAGGCGGAGATAATATATTCCTTCAGGAGACGCATTTCATGAAACAAGTACTTTCCCATTGGGTTTCTACTCTTCCTTCAGTAGTAAAAAAAGAGGAGTAGCCATATTGATTCGGCAAGGAACCCCGTTCAATCTTATCAAAACAGTGTTAGACCCAGAGGGTAGATTCCTAGTGGTATATGGTACCCTCTCTGGATTGGCAATCGCCCTGGTCAACCTATACGCGCCAAATGATAACCAGATTGATTTTATAAAATCGGTCATGGAGGAAATTGATCCTGCTTATCTGTCCTCACTGATAATAGGTGGGGACCTAAACATGGTCCTAAACCCAGTTGAAGATAAATCACTCCCGGTAGGTCGCCTTCACTCTGACTCCTCTCTGAGAACAGGGAAAAGACTCAAAGAGTTAATAAAAGAATTCTCCCTAGTGGATATTTGGAGAACCCAACACCAGGGCCAAAAGGACTACACATTTTACTCCACCCCTCACCAGTCCTATTCTCGCATTGACTATTTTCTGGTTACCAAGAATGTATTGGAGGCCTCTTTAGATTCGGACATTGGTCCTATTACATGGTCGGACCATGCGCCCATTAAATTAACCCTCTCAGTTCCCTTTGTCAAAACCAATTCGTATTCTTGGAGGCTAAATTACTCATTGTTGAATCTCCCAGAAATAAAAAGAGAGATTAGGAGAGTTGTCACAGATTATTTCTCACTGAACACAGGCTCAGTCACATCACCAGCGGTCCTGTGGGAGGCCCATAAGGCAGCTATCAGGGGTAACTTCATCTCCATCGTAGCCCACAGAAAAAAGACTAAGCTAAAATTATTTAAGGAATTGACGGACAAAATTATTAAATTAGAACTACAGCATAAGGCTAACCGTTCACAGAAAATTTATAAAATTCTATCTGCTACTAGATCGGAACTAAAACAAGCCCAGCTGGAAAATGTAGAAAAGGCCCTCAAATGGACCAACCAGCGATACTACGATAAGGGAAATAAGGCCGACAGACTTCTTGCTAGCAAGTTGAGAGGATTACAAAAAAGATCTCAAATTACAGCGATTAAAAATAGGGCGGGTGAGGTTCAAGACAATGATAAAAAAAATTCGGATGAATTTACAAAGTTTTATAATAAATTATATAACCAAAGAACCCAGAATGCAAGTCCTGGTCCTAGGGCAACAGAACTAATTTCGGAATACTTGGATAACTGCCACCTTCCCTCATTAAATGAGGAAGAAAACCTACTACTCAATGCCAAAATAACAAAAGAAGAAATAGAAGATGCTGTGAAGTCACTAAAGATTTCGAAAACTCCGGGCCTGGACGGTTTTACAAATGTTTACTATAAGAGATTCTTGCCGATCTTGTCTACCCACCTGTTGAGTCTGTTTAATTCTTTCCTAGAGGGGAGTCAGATCCCAGCTTCAATGTCTCTAGCAGACCTGGCTATTATTCACAAAGAAGGCAGAGACCCTATGAATTGTGGTAGCTACCGCCCGATCTCCCTCCTAAATAATGACCTCAAATTATATAGTAAAATTTTGGCGAGCAGGTCTATACTCCCTAGACTAATATCGACCAGGTCGGGTTTGTCGCAGGTAGACAAGCCTCGGACAACACCCGGAAGATAATCAATATAATAGATCATGT
Source organism: Ascaphus truei (assembly GCF_040206685.1). Lineage (NCBI taxonomy): Eukaryota > Metazoa > Chordata > Amphibia > Anura > Ascaphidae > Ascaphus > Ascaphus truei. Next base: position 183,525,407 of record NC_134484.1, read on the forward strand.
CCATCTCACCGACACCAAGGCAGTTCTGCTAAGCTTAGATGCAGAGAAGGCGTTTGACCGTATTGACTGGCTGTTCCTGGATCATACCTTGAGGAAATTTGGCTTTAAAGATTCATTTTTAGAGGGAGTCAGAGCCCTCTACCGTAACCCAACAGCTGTGGTCAGGCTCCCAGGTGGATTAGGAGATAGGTTTCATATAAAAAATGGCACAAGGCAAGGTTGCCCCCTATCCCCCCTTCTGTTTGCCCTGACTATTGAACCCCTCGCGTCTAAAATATGAGAAAATCTAAATATCCAGGGCGTAGTAATTGGGAAAACAAACTACAACATTTCTCTATTTGCAGATTATGTTATTTTAACATTAACTCATCCTCAAAGTTCCCTTCCTAACCTTCAAAGGGAACTAATGGAATTTGGAAAAATATCTGGTTACAAAATTAATAACGATAAATCAGTAGCCCTAAATTTAAACCTTTCGGACTCGAAAGTGAAATTACTCAAACTCAATTTCAGCTATAAATGGAGTTCCTCATACATTAAATATTTGGAAGTGAATGTATCAAGGAACTACCACTCCTTATACCAACATAACTACCCAGCCCTCTTTGGGAAAATTAAAAAAGACCTGGACAAATGGGAAGGTTACCAGATATCATGGATCGGCAGAATGATTTCGGTAAAAATGAATATACTCCCTAGACTTCTTTACTTTTTCCAAACACTCCCGATTCATGTGCCTGGTTCTGAGCTGAAAACATTCAAAACAGAATTTTCAAATTTATTTGGCAAGGAAAGAGGCCCAGAATTGCTAGGTCAGTTTTGATGGCGCCAAGGACGAGGGGGGGCCTGGGAGTCCCCGACATAGCTAAGTACTACAAAGCCGCCCAGCTTCGCCAGGTAGTGATTTGGAATGCTGATCTGGGCAACTACTGCTGGAAAGTTATAGAGTCCCTCCACGCTGGAACGCCCTCTCTGCCAGCATGCCTCTGGGGTATGGATAGAGAAGACATGCAAACACATAAATTTGAGCTGGCAACGATGAGACATACCTGGGAGGTATGGAAGAAATCCAAAGTCCAATTCGATCTTATCCCAATTTTCAATAACCCTAAATTTCCACCCGGTTGTGAACCTAAACAATTCGACCAATTTAAAACAAAAGGGATCAGGACGATTGCCGACCTACTGCGCTTTGGGAAGCTCCTGAGTTTTCAAGATCTTCGAACAAAATATGAATATCCTGAGCTAGATGCGTTCCAAGTATCTCCAAATTAGGCACCTTTTACAAAAAATCTCCCCGAAATTAGAATTTCCCCCTCTCACTAACTTTGAAAGGATGTACCAAGTGGGTACTCATCAAAAAGGACTGATAACTAAATTAAACACTGAACTGGAGATATCAGAAGACTTTCCTGCCCATGATTATATGCTCAAGTGGGCAGCAGACCTAAATACGGTTATCGATAGAGAGGATTGGGAAGCAATATGGGACTCTGCCTCAGGAACTTCCATTTGTACCACGATAAAGGAAAATATTTACAAAGTTCTATTCCACTGGTATCTTACCCCAGTGAGACTTCAAAAAATCTACCCTCTGGCTTCAGACCTATGAGAGGCTGTGGACAAAAGGGGGATATGGCCCATATTTGGTGGTCATGCCCAGAAATTCAGAAATATTGGCTTATGGTTCAAACATTCATAAAAGAGGTAACAGAACTCACGCTACCTATTGATCCGGTGACCTTCCTTCTGGCCAGACCGTTGGATAAAATTGTCCGACCAGTAAGGAAATTAATCGCCTTCATTCTCACAGCGGCAAGATGTGCAATTGCGGCCTCCTGGAAGAAAGTATCTCCCCCTCTAGGCAAATGTTAAAAAACAGGATAAATGAGACTATGCAGATGGAAAAACTAACTGCATTCTTAAAACACTCCACAGAGGCTTTCTATAAAATCTGGGAGCCCTGGTTGATTAAGTGAGGAAAAGAAAGGCTGATCCCAGCTAAGGGAAAAATAGACTGGGTCCTGAGGGCTCAGGTCTCTCGCTAATTCGAGACCAAAGTGATGGTATTAGGTACCTGGCGGTCGGTAGGGAGGATCAATTCCCCTTCCTTCACCCCTCCCCCCCTTACGTTCCCCTCGTCACCCCCCTCCCCCCCCCCTTTCCTCTCTTTCTCTAGCCTCGCTTTTCTAGGGCCATTAAGTGGTCCAGGGGCCTCACCCTATGGGTGATATTCTTTCCTGTCTTAATTCTCTAGAAATGCCTTTGTATTGGATAAATTGTAATCTATTATGTTTGTCATCCATGACTATGTCCAATAAAAAATGTTTGAGAAAAAAAAACAGCTAAATTAGAAGAGTACTTTAAGATTTTTGATGTGTAACCTGCTTTTTAAAGTTTCTTACGGTTGTTTGTGTGTTTACACTTCTGTGAACTTAAGGAAAACGTCAAATTGTTTACAAAGTCACATTGGTTTAAATCAGGGGGGCGCAAACTTTTTCACTGCGCCCCCCTGCCGGCGGTCACCTCGCCCCCTTAGCCCCCACTTACCTCAGCTCCGGCGTCATGATGTCCCGTTGCCATAGCAACATGACGTCACATGACCTCGTGGCGTCATTTAACGGCGCGTTGCCATGATGACGTGTGTGGAGCCAAGGTAAGTAAAGGTTTACAGACGCCCTGCAGCTCCCCCGGCACTTAATTTAAATGCCTTCGGGAAGCGCGCGGGGCCTCTGTAAACCCTGCGCCCCCGGCACACAGTCACGCGCCCCCCCCGATTGCGCACCGCTGGTTTAAATAATCAACCCTCACTCCCCAGGAGTAGAAATTGGCCCAAATTAGTTTCCTGAATTTTCTCACATTCCTCCTGCCCCCTCTCCCCCAAAATTAATTTTCTGGTGTAAAATCCCCGGACAGCTTTGGTCGGTTTTAATCCGCGTGGATTCATCAAAATCCACCATTTGGTACAATCCGCCAACGGGTTGCTGAATCCGAGTGTATTGGTAATAATAAAAAATCCGCAAAACGCAAATTGCCCGTATTATGATTTGCGGAAATCCACGGACTAAAGGAACCCGCAGATGCAAATCCAGCAACAACAAAAAAATTGCCTATCTCTACCCAGGAGCCTATATAAGTTTAACTCCTATAATTAATGTAAGTGTCTTACATGCCCTACGGGTTTTGAAAAATGTTTATTTTTAGTGTTACACATGATGTTCTGCATCTCTGCTTCTGCGGTTAGTAACTTTAGGTTGCTCCGTGCTCTGGAGAGCGCCCCATTTTAACCTTCTGCACACTTCATTTTTCAAATGCTTATATCTCCTGAATGGAGCATCAGATGTTAAAAATAAAAGCTTTTTTGGAAAGAGCAAGAAGAGATTAAATAAAGTTAAACGTGCAAAAACCAATCAATGAGATGCTAGGAGTAGTGCATGAAAAATACAAAACAAAATGTCAAAGTTACCGTGTAGTTGACTTCCTTAGAAAGATCCAATCACCAAATAACTGTTTTACGTATTTAGATTTTGGGGAAAGTGAGTATGTTTTGCTTTTCTCCAGGTCTGCTCACGCAGCTGTTTTATTAAACATAATTGCGAAGTAATTAAGAAGCAAAAATTACTAATTTTCCTCCAGCTTAAGACCGAGTCCTCCCCAGAAGACATTCGATATAGATTGTAAAACTCCATTGAGGTTTTTATTTAACACGAAAATGTTAAAAGATGTTTTCACCTATTAAACACGCCACTGTCCTTAGTTCACTTTCATCCTAGTGGGGACTGATCCAGGTTTAACCCACCTTCCCAGTAGTGCAAGATCTTTGTAACACTTTCCTGTTTGGGATCATTTGATGCCAATGTTCTCAGCAGTTTGAGCTAAAAACTGTAACAATAGATAATGTTACCTTAGCAATATAAGGATATATTGTAGCTGCTGAGAACACTAACTGAAGGATTGATTGGAACTGAAAAGCAGCCATTATGTTAGTCACACAATCTGGATTCTTACAGATTTATAACAGGAGCAGCAAATGATTGCCAGCTTAGGTAAGACTGTAGAATTATACACAGCGTGTTTCACATATACAAATAAGAAAAAAGGGGGAACGTAGTATTGTGCCCTGGCTCCTCTATTTATGGGGGTCCCCGGCAGTGTTCCTTCACCGCCCCCCTCCCCCCCCCCCCGGTGTGCTTGGCCAGCGATGCCAGGCCATCTTCCGTCTGCACAGCTATGCAGACAAGAGGTATGGAGCCGCGCTGCAACCCACTTTATAGTTCTTTTGGACTTTCGGTATTGGGTATGACGTCTAATATTCCCATTGTAGTTTATTATGGTAAAAGTGATAGACTGTACAGTGCACGTAAAAAGAACAAAAACAGCTCTGGTTCGTGTGCTTAATGATCTCCTGGTGGCGAGACACAGAGGTGGGATGTCAATAGCGCTTCTGAAGGATTTCTGTGGACTGGATGGCACAGTTCTCAGCTGGTTCAGATCTTTTCTCACTGGCAGGACACAGAGAATATCTTCAGGAGTACTTGCCACATGACACCTGTTCTACGTTCTCTGCACTGGCTCCATGTAAAATTTTATTCATTTATGTTATGTAAAATGGCGAATTTATTTCAAGATTGGTTTATTGACATTCAAAGCACTACATGACCAGGTCCCGGCTACCTGAAAGAGCTTCTAGTTCCCTACACTCCCATTCGCTCACTTCCATCTGAGATAAAGGACTCCGACCAGTTCCCAGAATCTCCTTGACTTCTTTTGGGCCTCTAGCTTTTAATCACACGGCTCCCACGCGTTTGTACAATCTGCCTCATACAATGCAAGAGGCCCCCTCTCTGGAAATCTATAAAAACAGGCTCAAGACCTACCTGTTTACACAGGCTTCTAATTAATGAACCACAACCTGTTCTGCATTTAATAGCTACAGTACCATCCCATCCTGTATTGTATCTTTCCTTGTGTTTGGTCTCGTTTATAACCTTACATGTTTTCTTTCTTTCTTTTTTTAACTTTTTGTAACTGTGAAGTGCTTTGAGTCCCATTGGGAGAAAAGAGCTATAATAAAATTATTATTATTATTAAAACTTCTATGTTAAAGGCAAATTGAAAGCTGTGACCCATATGAAACAGGTTTTATAAATGTAATCAACTTTTACATAGCAAACAAAAGCACATATATTTCTACAAGAGGATGATCATAATGTGAATTAAACTTACTTAAATCAGAAAATATACGGTACACTTTTTATTGTCAATTTCCAGTTCTCTTCTGATTAATCAACATTTTTAATTGTTCTGATTTGTCTAAAATTTCAGGTATTTTGATGATTCTAAGTAATGAAGTGCTCTGATTGGTTGACATATTCAAGCCTGATTGGACAAAACGGAGAAAGCATTGACTTTTTTTAGAACACTCATAGTGCATCATGATCTTGGCAAATCAGAATGCAACTAATTTCAAAACTGCCAATTCATTATTTTTAATATTCTGATTTGTCAAAATCATGAAGCACTAGGATTGTTCCAAAACATTTCAATGCTTACTCAGTTATGCCCAATTTTAGCATTTGACATTTTTCACCTATCAGAACATGCAACATCTTCAACCAATCAGAACGCTTGATTATTTCGATAAGGCTCACAATTTTCGACCAATCAGAACGCTCAACCATTTAGACCAATTAGAACATTCTAAATTGTCGTCCAGTCAGAATGTTTGAAAGTTTAACCAATTTAAAAACTACCAATTCATAATTTTTTTCAAAACATTTTCAAACATCCTGACTGGTTGAAATTTTTGAGCGTTCTAATCAGTCAAAATAATCAAGCCTTCTGATTGAGCGTTCTGATTGGACAAAATAATTGAGATTTGTGATTTGTCGACAATTTCTAGCTTCACGATTGGTTGAAAATTTAGAGTCTTTTCATTGGACGAAATAATGGAGCATTTAGATTGGTCGAAATATCTTCTGGCAATTGTTATAATTACTGTAGTTTATTAAATACTGCTGATTTGAAACTGAGTAAATATTGAATTTTCTTAGAACAATGATTTTGACCATTCAGAATGTAAAAAATGTTGATGAACCAGCAGGTTAAGACATTTTTGCTCTTGCAGAACGTTATTAAAGCAGAAATTATTTAAAAGATGTCGAGCCTTGATTGATCGAGCTTGTAAATTGAATGAACATTTGAGCGTCCTGATTTAGAACCTTCTTCTTGGGCGAATCTTTTCAGTGAATACTTACGTTTTTAGGAACAAACTTAACGTTTATGATTTTAACCAATCAGAATGTTCCAAATTTGGACATGTCCTGATTTTGACCAAACATTTTGAACGTTCTGATTGGTCAGAGATATTGAGCTATTCATTAGCTACAATAATGGAGCGTTCTGCCTGGCTGCCGATTACTATAATTCTGATTGTTCTATGTAAGTAAACATTCTGTTAAAAGGTAAAGACTGGGATAATGTATGGATACAAAAGAGAGAATAATCATTGAGTTGGTATAAAAGTAGCCAATTAAACGTTGTATTGCTTGCGCTACTGTCGGTACGTCCCTTCCTGATGCTGTCCATCTTTATCGCATCGTTTAGGCTGCATAACTAGGACAAAAGTAGCATTATCAAAAGATTTATGAAAGGGATAAATTGTGACATGTTGATACATAACCCATGTCGACTTTTCAGCATTTCCCAAACGTCTCCCATAAGAAATAACACTTGAGCTTAAATCTTGGTTCACATTTTCTGTGCTCTGTATAGAAAGAAACCCTAAAGAATGCATTAGCCCCCAGGATCTTCATTGGCCCATTACGCCCTTTGTTTTGTTTCCGGGTGCTCTCTCCAAAATAAATGAGACTGTATCCAAAAAGTTTTTGTTTTTATTATTAAACCTTGTTGTACAAACCTGAAAAGTAAACAAAACTGGCAATAAACGACATGGAGTCTTTCCATCACAAGGAAAGAGAGAGCAGAGCAATGCTAATAAATTAAATGTCAACCTGTAAGCCGTAGTCATAGAAGTTTACTGTCAAGAGGGAAAAGTACACAGCAAGGCCATAAAACTGGACAACCACATTTGAAAAACACTTGACTCGGTTTTATGTTATTGTTAAATATTCAAAAACAGTTCAGTCTTCTGCAACAACAACCAACAAATTGTTAAAGGACACTCTCCCAATAGTTACCACTGGCAAGTTCAGTGCATTATGGGTAGCTACGGTTTTGGATTTATTTCAAATCATGAAACAAAAAAAAAAAACAATTTGTGAAAACATTTTCCCTTTTTCTTTTTTTTCCTTTAGTCCCACACATACGAACAACCAGAAAAAAAAGCGGGCAAAAGCTCCTCCATTTTTTTTTTTTTTTTTAGTTGTTCAGTGATGTAAGCAGCACTTATATAAATGTTACAAGAAGAACCCTGTAAGCATCAAACCATCTGATGAAGAAACTGAAATGTAAGGCTTTTTCTTCATCTTGTCTTCTCACCGTCCCCTTTCCACCCCAATTCCACCAAAGAAGGCTCAAGTATTTAAAATCAAATTTACAGGTATATGTACAAAAAGGTTTGTGATTTGTTTTTCTTCCGCAAGATGCAGAGGAAACAAAAAAAAATAAACAAACAAACGAAGAAAAAGAAAGAAAAAAAATCGAGACAGTGAGGAAATTCATTTTCACATTCACGACAAGAAAACAAAATTCAGACGTAGTGGCTCTAAAAGGTGATTATTTAAGCTACTCCAATCTCTGTTGCAAGAGCCTGCAACGAAATACATTACAAGTCTCTCCGACAGAGATGGTTTAAAAAAAATAAAAATAAAAAATAATAATAATATACATTTATATATTAATGCTGATTGTGTGATGTGTTGAGACAGCAGTGGAATGAAAATGGAATGTTAGAAAGATTGCACATCTATGACAAAGAAGCACTTCCGGCTTCAACCACTTTATATATATATTTTAATTCCTTTTCTTTTCAAAAGGATGCTATTGAAGATTCTTTTTTTTCTTCTTTTTTTTTTTTTGATAAAGTAGCCAATAGCACCAAAAAAATAACAGAATGGATTCCTTATGAAATCAGGCACAGTTTACACTTCTCCCTCCCCCCTCCCCCATCCCCATGTGACGTTTGCCAGGCAGGCATTGCGTGAGTTCATCGAGTTTTTTTTAAACTTCTCCTTTAACAGATGCATAGAGATTTGCTGGTAAGAGAGAACCTGTGTTCAAATCTCAGCATTTTGCCTCTGGTATTTCACAAAGTCCATCTTCAAGCTGCCAAACCATTCTCCGTTTTTTTTTTTTTTTTTTACATTTTTAATTATTATTTATTTATTATATTTTAATTCCCCATTAAAAAAAAAAATATTAATAATAATAATAATAATAATAATACAAAAACTCATCTTGCACAGGACAGAATAAAACACAGCCAAGTAAAAGCAGGTTCGTTCAAGTTTTGACTTCTTTCTCTCTAGAAAAACTGCTTCCTCGACTGGATAAAGAAAAAAATAAACAAAAAAAAAACCACATCAAACTTCAACTTATCAAAAATGGTTTCAGACCTTCCTTTACGCGCTGGTTCAGGAAAGGCTTTTACTTCGTAGTCAGTCACTGGGACAGTAGAAAAAAAAAACATTTTATCCTCAGCCTCCTCAGACTGTCAGAAAACAGTGACTACATACAGCAGCTCCAAAACTCTGGCTGCAGTATCTAATTATACAAAACCCCCCCAAAAAAGAGAGAAAATTCAACAGTTTAATGCTAAAACAAAGTTACTTCTCTAAAATCAGAAGAAAAAAAAAAATCTTCTTAGAGCTAGTGCAAAGACAGCCTGTATTCTACAGCAAGTACTCCAAACTAGGGTATAATTACAAAAAAAATATATATATATACATATATATTTATGGGATCAGAGAGTAGAGAGTGTTGGCATCTTCATGATGAATTCGAAGCACTTTTGGACAAATTGGATGACGAGAGTCTGGATGATGGCACATCGAGCGTGGCCCTTTTCCTGGGGCCTCTTTTTGGTGTACACTTATTCGCGCTGTTCTCGTTGCTGCTATTTTTACCAGAGACTTTCCCGCCGATCTGATTGACCAGACTAATTATTTGCTCCTGAAAACCAAAAGGCAAAAATGATCAGGACCTTTTTACACTGTTGGTTACTTCAAGCAAGAGGCTCAAACGAGATAACAATGCGACGACGCAACGCAGGACTGCGAGCACGAACAAGTGGGGTTTCAGTAAGGAAAAGAAGAGCCGCCCTATGTTCCAGGGAACAAATGCAAGTGCCCCAACCAATCTGCATTGTGCTAAATCGGCTTGATATTAAAAGGTGACACTTCAAAAATGACAGGAATCTGATTACAGTAGTGTCCTATACAATGTCATCATAATGGTGTCATTAGTAGCAGTATGTTAATGGCTACAAATGCAAGTGCCCCAAACAAGCAACTTTCAGTCGTTTGGTGTCAAACCCCCCCTCCCCCCCTAAAAACGGATACCAAACTCATCTTGCACATGACAGCATAAAACACAGTCAAGTAAAAGCAGTTTTGTTATGCAATTATGCAAATGAATAAGCAATGTAACTCAAGTTGCCAATTTTCTTTTTTTTTTTAATTCTCAACCATGTGTCTGTGTGCAGTTCTACATGCTGTTTTCTGCTTTGGAGAAATAGCATACCATTGTTTTTGTGGCAGCTTGGTAAAATCACAAAGACGCTTGTTATATAAAGCTCAGGCCTAATCACTGGGACTATACAATTGCTGTTCTTCATGCTCTTGTAATTCATTTTAAGATGAGGAGGGGTGGAGGGGGGGAAATAAAAATGTAAGAGAAGTTGTTACATGGTTGAGTGCTTTTTATTTTAATGCGATTCTAAAATGTGAGAGTCTAGATCTCGCACATCATGCATTCTATCTTTACTTAGGGTAGTAGGAATATTCATCAATTTATAGTCTAGGGGGGGAGGATGGGGGAACACCTTAAGATGGGTTCCAATAAAACTATTCACAGTAATGACCCCATGCTACACCATGCATGTATAATGGGAAAATGACCACCAGAAAATATCCGTATTCACACACTCACCTCATCATAACGATACATCAGCTTTAGTCCCCTACACGATTTCTGTTTATCCACGTGACGCATTGCACATTCCAGGCAAAATACAACGTTCTCGTTTTCCTGCACAACCTACAAAAACAAGAACATTTCTTCCCAATGATGTAACGAGACAAAACATCAGCACGCGTTATCAGCACCCTGTGCGCCTCATGTGGGAAGTAGTGCCTCTAACAATAGTTAGACTATGCACTCTTATTATACAATATTTTAGTAATCTGAAGCTTTGAAGCGGCTTGGTCCTCGCCATCTTTTATTTATGCTACAGAGGTACAGTTTTTATTAATCTCACTAAAAACGCCTTCAGTTCCCTAATGGAAATACATTGTATGCAGCCAAGGCGCCTTGTGATGTATTAAGTACGTACAACAACTATCTCCTCTGTGTAGCATCTTTCAACTGTTAGGCTGAGTCCATGCTCCCTGCTTTCTCGCTGAGGCGCGCTGAGGCTCAGGGAAAGCGGGTGCTTTCGCTGGCCTTGCGGTTGCTTACCGCACACGCCGTCAGCGGGCCTTCAGGGGGCGGGCCTTCAGGGGGCGGGCGCGTCACTGGCCGGGGGCGGGCCAGTGACGTCACAGAGCTGGTTCGCCCTCATTGGGCGAACCGCTCACGTGACTGGCTTGTCTCGCCGGCAAGCGGGGGAATTTTAGTAGGTGAGCCCCTACTAAAGCCGCTCTAATTGCGGCTGTAGGGGCTCAGTGCTGAGCGGGAGCGCGCCTCAGCGCGCTTCCTCCAGCAAGCACGTAACATGGTCGAGGCCTAATGATGTTTGCAGCACTGGTGTCATGTGATCTCAAAACCAATCACAGTATATATATCTATATATATATAGATATATATATAGATATCTATATATATATATAGATATCTATATATATATCTATATATATATATATAGATATCTATATATATATATGGTTCATGAGCTCTCGTGGGGACTGCGCACTTAGTATAGCTCTCAATTACTGCAGGAGCTTCCAAAGTCCCTCCACACAATGTTTTGCATCCAGAGCACAGTGGCAAGGCATTGTGGGGCGTGACTTTGGAAGCTCCCGCAGTGATCGACAGTTATACTGTACCACCCATGCTGCTGGCACACACAGAGATGCAGTTTGCGGCCTTATTAAGTGTATGTTCCACTCACAAGCTCAGGACACTATACTGCCTCAGATCAATCAAACTGTTTTGCCTGCAATAGTCTGATAAGTCAGCAATAAGATTGATTTTAAAAAACAAATATTTTGTTGCTCAGGGTGCACAATGTAAAAAAAGGTTGGGATCCATTGTTTTACATCAATATTTGTCAGAAATAGGACAATACAGACGGATTCCACTCATAGACAACTGATTAGGATAAAATCAGGGAAATTAAGACAATATGTACAACCCAATTTTTGAAGTGAAACTTCTTTAGTGGCACCAATTCTGATGGGGCAAAACTGGAGAGATGGAGACGAAAATAAAACAGAAGTGACGTGACGTGACGGCTCCCCCTCCCCCTCCACGCCTGCTGTGACATGCGGCGGCTGCGGCGATAGCCGCTGGCGCCGCTCCTAACGGCCGCCGTTACCCCCACACGTCCGCTGCAATGGGTAAACCAAGATGGCTGGCGCAGAGCTTCCGGTGCTGTGGGTGTACTAAGACGGCGGCCCGCAAGTCCTCCGGCTGTGAGAGGAGGAGCCGCTGCTCAGCCTCTCTCCTCCCTCTTCTCTACCTCCGGTTCCCCTTCCGTGTGTCCCGCTGACTGAGCGCCGCCGGGGCCAGAGGAGGAGAGGAGCCCCGGGATCATGAAGGGTAACCGAGAAGATATCACTAACGGCCGCTGCGCTGTCAGCATATGCCGCGCATGCGCACACAGACACGTTATCGTGCCCTCTCGCCTCTCACGGCTCCTGCTCCGGTAACGCGGGAAGCGGGGGGTTTGAGCGCGCCGCTTCTCACGCAGCACTGCCAGAGGGGGGGGCCTCTTAAGCACGGTATCTGCCCCTCACATACGCCGGGCCCGGTGCGGCCGCGTCTCCCTGGGGGTGGGGAGGGGGGGGGGGCGAGGAGAGACTCAGACAGAGCCGCCGCAGCTCCGCCTGGGGTGGGGGGAGTCAGGAGAGAGGGGGCAGGACACAGAAAGAGAGACACACATACACTGGCAGACACACACATACACACACTGACTGACACACACACACACACACACTGACTGACACACACACACACACACACACACACACACACACACACATACACACACACACACTGACTGACACACACACACACACACACACTGACTGACACACATACACACACTGACTGACACACATACACACACACACACACACACACTGACTGACACACACCCTGACTGGCACACACACACACTGACTGACACACATACACACACACACTGACTGACACACACACTGACTGACATACACACACACTGACTGATACGCACGCACACTGACACACATACGCACGCACACTGACTGACACACATACGCAGGCACACTGACTGACACACATACACACACTGACCGACACAGAGAGACATTCACACAACACAGAGAGAGAGACATACACTGACTGACACACACACACACACATTGACTGACACACTCACACACACACTGACACACACACACACACACACACGCACACACTGACTGACACACATGCACACACTGACTGACACAAATGCACACACTGACTGATACGCACGCACACTGACTGACACACATACACTCACTGACTGACACACATACACACACTGACCGACACAGAGAGACATTCACACAACACAGAGAGAGAGAGACATACACTGACTGACACACACACACACATTGACTGACACACATACACTGACTGACACACACGCACACACTGACTGACACACATGCACACACATGCACACACTGACTGACACACATGCACACACTGACTGACACATGCACAAACTGACTGACACATACACACACACTGACTGACACACATACACACACTGACCGGCACAGATACATACACTGACTGACACACACACAAACAAACACACATACATACTCTCTGACTGACACACATACATACTCTCTGACTGACACACATACACACACTGACTGACACACATACACACACTGACACGTGTGCCGAGCACGCGCGTTATAAGTCAATTTCTGTGACAAAAGTCAAAGAAGTTTCACTTACTATGCGCGTGCACAGCACACACAGCTTTTTTTGAACTGCATAAGTACTGTACATCTGTACATTTACTTTTATTAAAAATCATTAAGACCACCAGCACATTACTTTAAAAAAAATAGCTCTTTCCCAGTGTTGAAACATGTGCCTACTACAGGATTATTTGGTCTTCATAACAAGAGCTATTTACGCGAGTTGGGCATAAGCAGCAGAGCGGTCACTGAGCTCCCACTCAATAAACAGGACCTGACACACGTCATTCGCTTCTCACCATGGAAAGGTAACACAGGTGCTGGCAAATCTGACACCTTCTCTCCGACGTCTCGAACTGCAGCCACTTTCTAGGCTTCTTCTTCTCGTCCAACGATGAGTTGCTGATGTCGTGGCTTCCGTAGCGCGCTGAGGAGTGAAGTCCTGCCTCAAAGAGCTCTTGCCGCTGCCTCAGCTCTGTATCCCTAACCAAAGAAAAACCGAATCAGAAACTGGGGGGGCCATCACTCCACCCTGATTGCTAAGTGCCCCTCCTGCAGCTTTGTAAAAAGGGTGAAGTGACAGAAAGAAATTGCTGTGCTTCAGGCTCTCTCTTCCACAGTTTGCTGCAAGTAAAAGAATTTTAATGTAAAAATTATCAGGAAAAACACATAACACACAGTAAAAAAGCCTCCACGTACATTAGAGTCTAACACATCCTTCTGATTCTAAAAGATTGCAACTACTTTCTGCCTTGGAATGACAATACAACATGACTTAAAGCTCTTCAAAGCAGCCGTTCCCACTACTAGTTGTTTTTTGTTAAAGATGGGAAGCAGGGAGTGTGAAACACACTATTTTCAGCTCTGGGAACCCCCTGAATCCCGAGATACGTACCGCGGAAGGCAGCACCGGTACTGTCCCCTCCAAAGGGAAACAAAATGGCGGTGTAAATCTCCCACGTCACGCGGGATGATAGGAAGCCGCAACGTCAGCCGTTGTGGCCTCAAATTGGCACCTCGTGAAGCAGTTGATTTAAATAACCGGGCTGTACCTGCGCTACATTTCCCGGTATGTATCTCGGGAAGCAGGAGGTCCGGTGAGGCTGACGTTAACGTGGTTTCGCTCTGGGTACACCTCGCTTTCCATCCATGTTAAAAAATAAATAAATAATAGGGAGGGAACTGCAGCCTTAAATACTTTAAATCATTGCACAATTGTCATAATCATTTCCACAAACATCTTGATAGTAAACTTCACATATATAGTTACGATTAGTGTTCGCCCCACTGCCACACCTTGACACTACATAGTGGACAAAAAAAACAGTATTACACAGGAACAGAGGCGATCGCGTCAGCACAATGTTTATCTGTCGGGTTTGGAATTCTCGTGAAACAGCAGATCTACTAATCTGCAGTCCTGGAACAACTCAGAATTCCTAATAAAAAAAATATACGTTTTTGTTTTGTTTTTCTTCTTTCAGCTAGTAAACGGTTACAAAGCTAACAAGGTTGCTTCTGAAAATAAAGCACTTCCTCTGGGGAAAAACAAAGTTCGGGACTACAATGGATGTTCATCCTGAGCCTATGCTTCTACAGGGTTTGCGGCAGACTAGTGGCACCCGATTCAAGTCGCCCTATCGTATAAGAAAAAAGCTTAGGGAGGGAGGGAGGGGGAGGGGGAGTTCCTGAGAATTTGGGAAATCCATTCTGTATATCTTCATTTATGAAAGTTTGGCTGATGCTCTTATGTTAAAGAAAATCAGATGTAATTGCATGGTCGGCACGGTTAACTTCTGCTAGATACAGTAGTATCATGCTTTGGAGAACTGCTACACAAGGGTTAGAGCAGCCACAGTGCGCTCAAATACATTTTTTTAAAGAATTTCAGTTGCTGATTTCAGGTTTTTAATGCTTTGCTCCTCCACTCCCGACAAAAAAAAAAAATATTGACCTGTTGTCAGCAGTTTATCCAAAGCGTTAACACTTGGCTGTTGCAGCTGGTTAATGAGGCCTTGGGCACCCACAACTTTCAAAGTCAACGTTCTGAATTGAGATCTTGTTTGATGAATTTCCTTTTCCTGCGGCCATCAGCAGGGTTTTCTGTTGCACACACACACAGGAAACCCCTTTGGCAGTGGCTCTGGAAGGCACTACACAACCTTACGACATTTGTGGATAGTCCTCTGCTGGGAACAGGGATTCAACTTGCGACCCTCATCACCTTCACAAATTCACAGCGAGACAAACAAATAGTGGAGACTCACAGCACAAAGTACAAAAGGTCACTTTTTTTTTTGTAATTACCTGAGCTCTCCAAGCAGAGTAGAAATGACACTCAGAGTTGGGCTGTTCTCTTTCTTCGCCTCTGCGGTAGCAATCTGATACAGTAATTTCTCCATGGAGAACGGCTTTGCTATGTGTCGACGTTTCATTTCCTGATGAACAAAAGAAAATGTCAGGGGCTCCATGCGTAATGACGGCTCCCTCGTTGGGAATTGCTAAAAGGATTATTATGGGAAACCCATATTGGCCTGCGTTGAACTAAAGAGGTTAAATTGACACACAAAAAAAAAGTGCATTGTTTAAATTCAAGGGAATTCCTTACACTCTTACAAAAGTCCTACCCTGCCTTCTTATCACTTAAGAAAAATTACAAAAAAACAAAAAGTAAGCCAACGACATTTTTTTGTCACTTCCTTTTATTTTTATTTTTTAACCCCAGTTTAAATGCCTACGTTTCTAGCTGAAGTCTTTATACAACCATACAGCACTAATCAGATTCACAACGCTAAAATGTGGGTCTCGATGGTGAAGATGACGGAAATCATTACGGGGCCAGTAGCTTCAGGAAACATGGCTATTGTTCTGAAAAGGAGTTCTGGGAACTTTTTCTTTTTAGTGATGAACCGGAAACTCTATAGCTATTATTTACATGTTCAGTAGTGGGGTTGGAATACAAACAGGGGGTGGATATTTTTTTTTTAATATACCACTGTTTTTAGACCCGTCAACGGTTTCCCGGGGCCCGGGTTCTTGACGTGGGTGGTACCTGTAGTGGGGGGAAGTGGGGAGAAAAATCGCAGAAACTGCAGCTCTCATAATAATTGTGAGCAAGTTATGATTGTATCACTTTGTTATGGTAAATATCAGGCGACTTAATTTTTTTGGGGGGGACTAGCAACACACACATCTGTGTTCAGAAAATCTTGCACAAGAGACTAAAAATAATACAGCCATATAAGACTAAAGTGCTATGTACAATAATGTTGGATTTCTCACAATCACAGGCGACAGATGTCCTTACAGACTTACATTGTATAAGTTGCCTGGAGCCAGAGGTACTTGCATATGTTTTTTTTCCAATGCATTTAATGATATGGTTGTATGCGTATAAAAGTAGTCATTACTGAAGGTTTGCTGTTGCCGACAACTATTAAAATAAAAGCAGGGCCGGCGATGCTAGCACACGGATTCGCTTCCTATGTATAAGAATTCTCGGAGAAATCAGGGAATGCTTCAATGTTTTCAAGTACATAGTAGGACCAAAATAATCCTTTGGCTTTCAGCAGATTGATCCGCAGTCTTACCGCTTGCAGTTTAAGATGTGTGTAGTTTTCACGTTTCCTAAATAATAGTAAGCAGCCAGTGCCACAAGGAAACGGTTTTAAAAACACATTTTACTGTCCTGTGCAAAACCAGAACAGAGAACCCCCATAAGTCGCTATCCAAATCTTTTACATATTTTCACGTGATAACAGCCTGTTCTAAAACGTCATAGACCAACAGTATATCCCTCACCGAGCTACCACTGCGCAGGAATCAAGGATTAAAAAAAACAAAAGAAAAAAAAGACGAAGGCGTTCCTCTCTCCCCCAGAGTGTTCCTCCACTTATCTGTAATTACCTTTATACAATAATTGTTTCAAAGTGAATTCCTAGAGATGGAGCCAGTGAAGGGCTGTATGCAGCCCCAGAACCTCCACACTGTGAGGTAATAAACTTTGGTGTAGCAGAATGAGGGCAGCCATTTATAATAATGTGTATTTATTGGAGTATTATATTTAGTAATTAGATGTATTCATTTATAGTGTGTGTGTGTGTGTGTGTGTGTGTATGTATGTATATATACTGTATATATATATATATATATATATATATATATATATATATATATATATATATATATATATATATTATGTAGCCCACAGGTGAACTCTCTATGACTAAGGATTAATGGCGTAGCCAGAGATGAATTGACCCGTTAGAATACAGGGGAGTGGATATGGACGGCCGAGCGTGGGACTCACTAAGATGAGTTGTAAGCTGAGAAAACCCAGCAAACCTTTCCAGTTTTTACAGATGCACGTAGCTAGTGTCACTGCTCCGGCAGGGTGTGTTATGATGTACGGCAATGTACTGCGGAAACATTACCCTTTCATTCCTATGGAAAGTCTCTGATATTCTGAGGGATTCTGGGATACGTTGGTTAACTGCACCTCTCGTTTTACCTCTATGTAGGTGACATTTTCTTTTAAAAAACGATGTATTTATTGAAGTTTTTTCAGCTCCAGCCCTTAGTCCCCGCCCCGGTTGGAGGGAAAGATATGTACGAATGTTTTTACCCCCGTTAACACGAGTTAACACATAAAATAACATGTTAAATAACACGTGTGTTATCTCCTTAACCATTGTTTTCAGTAGCACTGCTGTTGAATACCTTGCCAGCACGTTAACAGATGCAATGACATCTGTAGGTCATGTGTGTGCTCTTACCTTGGCAGTTTTGAAGCCCATGCTTGTCCACTGGGTGGTAGCAAAGTGCACAGTTTCAGAAACACTGTAGCCGCAGCACACTTTTGACACAAAGGATCCTGGGAAGCAGACGACAAACTGGCCGCTCTGCTGTACAGTACGATGCACCTTGATCCCCTCCTTACATAGCACCTCGGGGGAGATCTGACAAAGGAAACAGATTCAACTTGAATATCAGCACTTGATATTGTACATATTGCAGATTTCCATGGGGGTATATTATCCTTTGCATTTCCCTGGACACATTTAATTGATCATTACTAATTTATCTAGATTACGGACACTTAAAGGAGCATAGGCTCTCCCAAAAAATAACAACAATTCCCCTATGTTGCAAGCAGGGCGTCTCCGGAGCTGAACTGAGTTCATTTCGGCCCCCGGGGACCCTCTGCTTCCAGAGATACTTACCTCTGTAGGTGATGCCGCTCCGCAAGTTAAAATGTTCCGGTAACACAGGCCAATAGGAAGCCGCAAGGGATGATGTCATGGGTTCCTATTGGCCTGCGTGACGTAGGACATTTAAACCACCAATAGTCCCAACTAACCCATCCGGAGCTGCTACTGGCACCCCCTACGGTAATATCTTGGGAAGCATTGGGTCCCCGGATCTTAAAATTAACGTGGTTCAGCTCCGGCTACCCCCTGCTTCAAAAGCACACACAAAAACCCTTCAAACCCAGAGTGCTGCTCTAATGCACCAGTCACCCCTGCCCTGTGGATTTTCCTCCCTCACTGATTGGCTGCCATGACCCGTGTATTATTAAATTATTTTACTTTTTTATGCAATGATGGAGAAAGCAACAGTCCAGGCAAGAATAGAAAAATAAAATTAATTTTAAAAAAAATTACATTTTAGAGGCAATCCATGCATGGTTTTTGTTTTGTTCATTTGTTTAAATACAAGATTGAAGCAGGGGGTCTCCTGAAACCCATTCATTTCAGCTCCTGGGGGCCCCTGCTTCCGGATATACTCACCTCCGTAGGGGGTGCAAGTAGTCACTCAAGGGTTCACTTTGTAGCTGATTTCAATGCTCCGGTGTCCTGCGGGCCAATAGGAAGCCGTGGCGTTACCCGGTGCGGCTTCCTATTGGCCCATGTGACCGGGAGCTTTAAACTGCAGAAAACTGCAGAGAGATACCGGCACCCCCTACGGAGGTAACTATCTCGGGAAGCAGGGGGTCCCCAGAGCTGAAATTAATGGGGTTCAGCCCCTGCTTCAATGCTGAATAAAAATTAAAAAAATGTTGTTACTTTTTTTTTTGAACGACCTGGATTGCTTTTAATAGCCACACCATTACTTTAGCCAACGTGTTAATGCCATGTCAAGACCGAAATGAAAGGGGATTATATCAATTCTAAACATGACGCTGGGGGCATTTCTGTACATGGTTTATCCTATCCCCTTTTCATAGCGTAAAGATTACATCAGATTTTATGCCATGTGTGTGTATTGACATGTCATGTTATACATATGCATGCGCATAACATACAAAATAAATCTTGTTCATTACAATACATTGGGTTAGTAAAATGCTCCCTCCACACACAATCAGCTTCACATGTGCATGCACATAGCTACAGTGCTGGCTTAGGCCCCGCTGCACGCACGTCTGCGAGGCAGGGGGCGCGTGCAGCCGAATTCCCCGGTCTGCAGTGAGCTGCAGGGGGGCGTGACAGGGGAGTGATGGGGGCGCGGCCGTGACGTTACCCGGCAGGTTCGCCCTCATTGGCTAAACC
Organism: Ascaphus truei; assembly: GCF_040206685.1. NCBI lineage: Eukaryota > Metazoa > Chordata > Amphibia > Anura > Ascaphidae > Ascaphus > Ascaphus truei. Next base: position 183,545,262 of record NC_134484.1, read on the forward strand.
GCCAGGGGGCGTGGCCTAGCGCTGTGTGACTTAACGGATCCCATAGCTCAATGAGAAATGCTGAAACCTTGTACAGATCGTGTATTCTCTCTGTTCTCAGAATGTCCATCCTCTAAAATGTGATTCTTAAAGCAGGCCAGCAGGTTCTTAGCCAATTGTTTGTCTTATTAATAAACATGTATTTTACAATGAAGTTGAAAATCGTGTATAGTGAGTTTCAAAGTTCTATAGCACCTTTGAACTTGAACTATCGTAAACTTTTCCGAGCATTGTCATTTCTGAAGTTCAGCTGCAGAGGACTCGGGTAATATTTGAAGATATTGTGGACTGTATATATAGAATAATCTATCATGCTTTATACAGCAGGATGTTCATTTTCAAAGGTCCGAAACATACAATTTTGCTTTAAAAATGAACTCTCAGTCAGGACCATAGTGAACTAGTAGCGGTGACAGGTTTAATTGATTGAACTTGACAGATTATTATTAAAAAATAAAATACGCCAAAACAAAAATGTTTCAAATCACTCTGGAAAGTTAATTTTCGGGAAGGAAGGATGGCGTGGGAAATCCACGTGAAAGTAAAACAGGCTATTTGACAAGTAGCAAAGAAAACAAATGGAAACTGAAACAACTCTTATACATACACTGTTTTTACAAACCTCTCAAAAATGATATTAAACCACCAATACTACTTTTTATTAGGTAATGTTCCTAGCATACTGTTGCTTTAAAGGTTGTGTGTAGCTGCTGTTCTGCCTAGCAACAGGCTGGAATTGGTTCTTAACAGGGTTTCCTGGTTTAGGATTAAGGGGAACTGTAGAAGCCAAGAGCAGACCCAAGCACAGATAAGGACTGACTACAAAAGCTAGCTATGAATACTATGCCTTTCACTGCTATCCAGGGCCGCCTTTAGTTTGTCGTGTACCCTAATATTTCGGATGGCGGCCCTGCTGCTATCAATACAGTTTTCATTGAGTTCACCTTCAAGCCTGCATCTGCCTGCTGCATGCGCTAGTCTGGAGAATACCCAGACATCAAAGCATCAAATAACGCTATTTATTCAACATATCACTGTTCATTGTGTTTGGCAATGCAGTGCTAACCCATCTGGAGGCAAACCTTAGTGGCTCTATTAACAATGATAAGTCAAAAAATTATTTTCACATGCTGCATCACTGTTCTTTTCCTTCTGGTCATACTGTGAAAATCATTCAATAATATGCTGCTGTGGTGGTGTACAAACATTTAAAATGCTCAACAGGTTTTGTGGCCCTGTATAGAGCACAATTTCTGCCTTTGGGAAGGGCCACTGACGGGGGAGAACTGGGACAAATATCCCGGGCACAGGGCCCAGAGCTCCGACTTATGCCCAGACTTACATCCCCCCCCTTCATTCTGGACAACTTTGGCTTGGACTCATCCCCCCTTCCAAGACAATACTTTAGTCCTGGGCCCCAGGCAATCTGCTGCTAGGCCTGCCTCTGGGCAATCAATTCTCTCCCACCCCCCTCCCCATCTAATGTAATAGATAAGGAGCATGACCCAGAGCACTTAACTTCTCTCGTAGAGCGGAAAGGCAATTATTTAAAAGCAGAGCAATCCAACCTAACTAACCTCTTTTTTTTATACAGGATTGGAACTAGGGGTTTGCTAAAGCGGAACCTTGCTGTTTTGAGCTCTGGGGACCCCACGGTGTTTAAAGGGGATTTAAATGACCATCCAATAGGAAGACAAAACCCATGATGTTGCAGCTTCCTATGTGTTTGAGATTTGGCAGCCATTTTGTTTCACTTGAGGGAAATTTAAACCAGGTAACTTCACAGGTATGTATCTCATGTACTGGGGGTGCCCGGAGCTGAAAATAGAGGCATTTGGTGTAGGGGGACCACCGGTTCCCACCCTCTAAACAAATGGGTAAGAAGATAAAAAGGATCGGCCTCTTGGAACTGCCCAAAATGCAGCAGACCTCTGGCAGTGAAAGGGTTAAATTAACATCTGCCGCACTGCATTTTATACATTGGGTGGGAGGGGGTTTGGAGGGGAGAAATCTGTTCCTTGGTCACATTTAATGCAATAAATCTTTACATTTAAAACATGTTTGCTATACTTTTTGCTGTTGACCCTAGATTCTAGGTGCGATGTACAACATTGTAAATCGGAGGCCCTGTTGCAAATCTTGGCACAACACAAAGGGGACTCACCATTACATTACTTTCAAGCATTTGCAGCCCAGGAGTACCGTTGGCTTGTAGTAGGGTGTGTACCACTTTATCAAGTTTGCTCTCCTCCTCAGCAGGAATGCAGTACCTGTAAGGAGACATTCACTGTTACCAGCTCATGCAAATACAGTCAAATACAACGGCAGCAACACGCACGGTTCCACATTCTCTCCCCCCACTCCCCTCCTCCTCCAATATTCGTGAGACCTTATTGCTGAGGCAACCCCTTGGTTTGCAAATAGTTACTGCAAGCCTGTTAATCTGTAACTAAGGAAGGGGTTAAAGTGTCCATAAAACTGTAAAATACCTACTACGTTTTTCCTATGCTCATCAATAATACCATAAAATGTCAGACTGTTTTTTTCTTAGTGCCACTGTTCTAGTGAGTGGAAGACAGGAAGTACCTGAGGGTGTGCCAACAGTGTCACAAATAATAGATGCAATGACAGGGGGCAGCACCATGAAGGTTCCCAAGTCCAGTCCTCAAGGACCACTCAAGGACGACTTACAGTGCAGGTTTCAAGGCTATCCTCTCATTAGCACCGGTAGCCCAATGATTTTAACTTAACCTTCTGTGCTCAAGCAGGGGTTTACTTAAACCCTGCACTGTTAGTGCTCCTTGAGGACTGTAGTTCGGAACCCATGATGTAGACTAGAGAATTAGGCTGTGACAATGGAGAGCATGACAAGGGGACAGCACTATGATGTCTCCCTCCGTGCCAGGAGTCTGCCGTTCAGAGGCACAGACAGGCAGCTGGCAGCACACTATAAAAGAATGATAAGTGATGCCACCCACTGGATAAGAGGGGCACCCAGGTACCCATGTGCATCACAAAGGAGAGAGAGGCCGCCAGTGATGCACTGTTCCGAACAGGCTTACCATGCATTCCCTAAAAACAGTCGCCGCTATCGTTAATGAGACCCACAACTACTAAGTTTTTTTAAAAGCAGTTTTCATTACAAAACTGCTGTCAAATGTTATGGAAATAAAGTAGTTTAACCGCTCATCCTTTTATGAAAAATTGATAATTAGGTATTTTCATAATAATAGGGTGCATGAGGATAGTATAGGAGCACACAAAAAATATATCCAAGAGGGATAAAAAAAGATTCCTCATATTGCACTCTCTATTATATCGTCCTAGCAAAACAAATGTGCTTTTTTTTTTTTTTTTTGCCATAAAGGCTCTTAAATCGGTACTGACTATTAAAACCAAAAATAAAAAAGTTTTATTACATCAAAAAAATCTTAATAAGTGACTCTGTGAATTATATACAGTGATAAGGGCTTAAAAGGTCCTCTCACACGGGGTTGAGTGGTAGGAGACTCTATATTTATTGTCAGACTATAAAACACATTAATATGTGTGTCTGTTTATTTTAGGCCACGCTGACAGCTCAGTATAATTTCAAATAGTATATACTAATATCCAACGGCTCTGTATGCTGTGAATATTTGTTAACATTTGGTTTTGTACACGCTAGCTAATTTGTATAAAATCACATAGTGGAGAGGTGTGTAACATAAGAGATCCTTTTATGGTCTATGTATATATGGCTAGGTTTAACATCCAAATGGCTAATAGCCTCAGGTATGATCAATGTCTTGTATTCGTGTTCCCCGTGACTATGTTCATTAAAGTTTAATTTTTGAACCTATCTTATTGGTGCCGTCCCCATCCTTGCAGCTGTGCTCCACTTTAATCTTTGGATTATTCTTCTGCTACGACTGACTGGCGTGATGCGCGCAACTATGGGAAGCTGTCATATGTGAGTATTATCTCTCCCCCATCATACAGTGGGGAGAAACTGACCAGTATCAGCGCGATTGTTGATAAATTCTGTCTAGTGGAGTACTACACCGGATTGCTACATATTTATGCTGTTATATGCCTCCACTTTATGGACAGTCATTGCTTAATGAACTCTCACTTTACATTCTTTGTGCTGGGTCCAATACCTCACTTGGCATCATTTAACTTCCCGTCCATCGTTGTGTTTTCATTAAGACTTTATTGGAATTATATGTTTCCACCATACTGAGCACTGTTATTTAGAACTTGTTTCTAACTATCTACCTGCCTCTTTAATACTACTGTCTTGAACGGGAAAGCTACACCAAAATTAAGAAAGAGAACAAGCTAAGCAAGGCCAGACTCTGACATACAGGTAACTGCGGCCCGCACCTTTAACCTTTCTCTGCTTTTCAGCGAGACTCACGGATTTGCAAAAATTCACAGTGATTTTGACAGATCAGTGACAGAATGTCTTATTACATGTTAATTAAATTGGCTTTTAATTCATAACGTTTGCCTGGTGTTGGTTAACTTTCCGGTCACATAACGGTGACTCAAACTAACCGGAAGGGTTTCCAATGGAAAAACAAATAGGATTTAAAATGACACTCAAAATAATGAATGCTATTATTATTGATAAAGTGAAGGGGGTTGTGTCTCGGGAATTGAATGTTGGTATACAGGTCATGCATCCCATTGTTTTGTTTCTGCTTGCCATTGGAAGAAATACATACGACACAGTATAAGATCAGTCATGTAGGACCTGCTGCGGTCGGTTTGCCGTCAGGTGCTTGCAGGTTTCAAATGTTTTTGCCAAAGGATTGAACTAAAATAATATGTCATATTGGATGTGCACTGGGGCTTCTTTGTTTATTGTAGTATACCTGTTCACTTTCTCAGTGGCACTCGATTGACACAATCATATACATATATATATATATTATTGTGGGTCTGGGTTTTGAGCTTGCCAAAATTGTTTATGTCTAATTATAAATGAACGTTTCGTCAGTGAAAGTTTAAAACTCTGCTTAACATTAAAGACTTCTACGTCCAAAATTCTTACGGCATAAGCACCGCTAAGTAAATATTTATAAAAAAAATTATAAAAATGTTTTACCAGGAAGTAATACATTGAGAGATACCTCTCGTTTTCAAGAATATGATCCTTACTCTAAAATAAGTAGGTTAGAACAGCAGGAATGCTTACCAAATGCAATCAGCACCAGTGTGTAAGTAGTCAATGTACGGAAGGTGATTTTGGTCGCGAGACCAGCATGAGGTAGAGAAAACCATTCCGATATTTAGCCATGGAATTGTTACTCCTAGAATAGAGAGAGTCTGCATTTTAATGCGAGAAATCAGGATACAATTACAGGTTAGAGTGTACATTACTTGCAGGCTAAGCACTGAAAAAGCACCCACAAATACTGTGTGTAACGGGTACAAGACACCAGGTCAGCAAAGGAGCATTATGCATGAACATATAAAGCCAAGTGGAAAGAGGAAGATCTAAAATTATACTGGAGGCCACTCAGGCACAGAGGAACTGGCACATCATGACACTATGCAATGGAGAGCTCAAATTTCCAGAGGCTACACAAATACTCAGAGTATATGCATTTATCAGCAAAGCAACTTCCAGGATGCTTTCCTTTATTGGACCTGCACTGCTGTGTCTCTGTCTCCTCTCTGCACACGTACAGTACACTAACAGGCTTGAAGAAAACTACCAATGGCTTTACTAACTAAAGGCATTCACTGCAAGGTGCTGGATAGCAGCAGAATCCTTGCAATCCTACAGATATGGACTGGACTGAACCATTTCACAAGCCGGAGTTGCTGGTTTTAAATGAAACACGTTATGTTTTTACTTGTGAAGCGGAGCCTTTTTTCACCTCCAGGAATGTCATATTTGAGGCTCCCACTTAACATTCAAAAGCTAGTGTGTTACTAGCTCTACCCATTTACCTTAAACTAAGGCCTTTGCAAGAAATATCTTAATATATAAAATCGAAAGGTTAGTGCTAGCTGCGGTGAATCTGATTGGTCCTCAGCTTCTGGCCAATCAGATTGGTGGGTCTGACGTCACCCAACTGCCACTCTCTTCCCCCTCGGCGCCATACACACACAAACCCGGCGCTCAGTCACCTCCCTCCCCGGCGCTCAGTCACCTCCCTCCCCGGCGCTCAGTCACCTCCCTTCCCGGCGCTCAGTCACCTCCCTCCCCGGTGCTCAGTCACCTCCCTCCCCGGCGCTCAGTCACCTCCATCCCCGGCGCTCACTCACCTCCCTCCCCGGCGCTCACTCGCCTCCCTCCCCGGCGCTCTCTCGCCTCCCTCCCCAGCGCTCACTCACCTCCCTCCCCGGTGCTCACTCACCTCCCTCCCCGGCGCTCACTCAGCTCCCTCCCCAGCGCTCACTCACCTCCCTCCCCGGCGCTCACTCGCCTCCCTCCCCGGCGCTCTCTCGCCTCCCTCCCCGGCGCTCACTCGCCTCCCTCCCCGGCGCTCACTCGCCTCCCTCCCCGGCGCTCACTCGCCTCCCTCCCCGGCGCTCACTCGCCTCCCTCCCCGGCGCTCACTCCCCTCCCTCCCCGGCGCTCACTCACCTACCTCCCCGGCGCTCACTCACCTCCCTCCCCGGCGCTCACTCACCTCCCTCCCCGGCGCTCACTCACCTCCCTCCCCGGCGCTCACTCACCTCCCTCCCCGGTGCTCACTCACCTCCCTCCCCGGTGCTCTCTCACTTCCCTCCCCGGCACTCACTCGCCTCCCTCCCCGGCGCTCACTTTCCTCCCTCCCCGGCGGGGGGTCAGGCAGTGGGCCGCAGCTGCCTCGCGGCGCCGAGTGCCTAAGATGGCGGCGCCCGGAAGGACCCCCTTCCTCCTGCAGCTGCCTCGCGGCGGCGCCGCTGCGAGGTGGGAGGTAGGTGGGAGGTGGGAAACGGAGAGGTGACATATCTGTGTGTGTGTGTGGGACACTGTGTGTGTGTGTGTGTGTGTGTATGGGAGAGTGTGAGTGTGTGTGTGACACTGTGTGTGTGTGACACTGTGTGTGTGTGTGACACTCTGTGTGTGTGTGTGACACTCTGTGTGTGTGTGTGTGACACTCTGTGTGTGTGTGTGACACTCTGTGTGTGTGTGTGACACTCTGTGTGTGTGTGTGACACTCTGTGTGTGTGTGTGACACTCTGCGTGTGTGTGTGTGACACTGTGTGTGTGTGTGTGTGACACTGTGTGTGTGTCAGACACTGTAGGGTGGGGACCGGAGCTGCGCATGGGGGCGGGGGGGAGGAGCGGAGAGAGAGGGGGGAGCGGAGAAACATACAGGGGGAGTGGAGAGGAGGACCCGGAAATTGTAAGCAACCACCCCCCCCCTCCTGTCCACTGTCCCCCCCCCTTCTGTCTACTGTCCCGCCCCCTCCTGTCCACTGTCCCGCCCCTCCTGTCCACTGCCCCCCCTCCTGTCCACTGTCCCCCCCCTGTCCACTGTCCCCCTCCCTCCTGTCCACTGTCCCCCCCTCCTGTCCATTGTCCCCCCCACTCCTGTCCACTGTCCCCCCCCCTTCTGTCCACTGCCCCCCCCTCCTGTCCACTGTGTCCCCCCCCCTCCTGTCCACTGTGTCCCCCCCCCTCCTGTCCACTGTGTGTCCCCCCTCCTAGCGGGAAATTTAACTCACGGGCAACGCCGGGTCTCTCAGCTAGTATCAAATAAAATAAATAATAATCAGTAAAGTACAGTGAATAAATGGCAGGGTTCTTGCAGCTATTGTGATAGGATGCAGGATTCCGTTTTCCCGTGTCAGTGGCTGTAGCCAGACTTACCGGCATGCTTGAGGCAACATTTGAGATGAATTATTAAAGTTTCTCACTGAAGAATGCAGCATTATCTATGTAATGCACTTAACTCTGAAGCCCCTCACTTCAGCTGTTTGCCCCTGGCCTCTGGAACGTTCCAGCTCTGATCACTTTCAGAGAGATTACATCTTCCTTAACGAATGGTAGAATGTTCCACGGAATAATACAAATACAATTGTTTACATGTAAGTAGCATCAGACTCCGGCAAAGCACAATGGCTTATATTTATTAAGCAGTGCTATGTGACCTTCCAGTACAGGAAATACTCCTTACAGCCCATTGAAGCATAGCCACGCTGAGGAAAAAAAAGAAAAAAAAGGCCAAATGTATAATCTACTTACCAGGCACAGCACCAAGATGTCGGAGGATGGATCCTGAATTATTAGGAAGGACAGTGAGATTCCATCCATGCCTATAAGAAAAAGTGTCAGTAATGTCAAACTCTGAATAAAGCCCAAGAGTATTGTATGGCTGCACACGGGGAGATTTTGTAGAACAGAGACGTACCTTGAAAAGGGTTCTGCTTTACCCACAGGAAAACCACTCCCATGGGTGTTTGTGTCAACTTTCCCACAATGCACAGCTACGTGGCAATCCTTCTGTTCAACGACCCGCCAGTACTCTTGCTGCAGAGAGAGGGGAGGAGAGGGAGGAAGGAGAATTATTGTGTGAATTAGGGCAGCTCCTGCTTCAATAACCAGGATTCTGCTTTGTCAAACTAAAACAAATATCCCACTAATGGCTAATAGCCAGGGAAACCAGTGGCTAATAGCCAAGGCCAACAATTGTCAAAAGCTGGGAAAAAAGAAACAGATTGTGGTTTAACCCCTTCTCTGCCAGAGGGGCCTACATGATAAAGGGAAAGGTGCTGCCAATAACCAATGTTTCTTTATTATTAATAATAAGTTTGCGTCCTGGGGGGCCTGCCCGCGACCACATGATTGCTACGGCAAGCGTCCGCGTGGTTAGGTGCCTGGAGACTGCTGACACTCGTAGGATAAAAGCAGCAATCCCCACCCAAAAGCCCCTTTTTTATATCTTCAGTAGAGGTCTGGCTCAACGTGAGACTCTCTGCTCTGGGACAGTTGTTACTCTGCTTTAAAGGGCATCACGTCCATACTGGGGGAACGGTTCATCGTATTGCCCACAATGAGAGTGCCATATTTGATTTCCACACAGCAGTAATGGAGTATGTTAATAGGCAGATTTGATGGAGAAAATGAGCCGGAATAGCCCGGACGTTATAGAGCAGGATCAAAGCATTGCAGGAGTCTCACTTTTTAAGTCCCGTATACTTTATTTTTTAAACATCTTTTTTTGTTAACGTAGTTGTAGTTCTTGGGAGCTTTTAAACGTGTTATTTTCTTTATGTTTTTATGATGTCGCAACCCAGAGATATCAGCCTCCATAGTCACAGACTTTTAGAAAGATATATTTCTAATGATGATTGAACAGAAAAAAAGGATTGGATGTTATGTGCTTTTCTTATTTGTTACCAGCTACTTGGGACCGACACCATAACGTTATAAATACCGTCCTGTGTTCCAATATTTTTGTCCCCCCCAGGTACTGCAGCTGACTGAAGTTCAAACCTTACTGTTATTCTGCAGCTATTTAACCAGACTCCCAGTGAAGTCCTCTCACAGCTGGATGGAACTACAATGCATACAAAAGTTTTGCAGGCCAACTACATAGCTAAAGGGTTAATATAGCCAGAAATACTGTGTCTCCGGTGTCTGACACATCCAGCTAGAGTTCCTTATACACTCACTTTTTATTTCCAGTCATGCCTTCCTTAGCAGTCTTTATAGAGTAAAACTGTGCATCTGGTCCCATTGCTTTATGGCACAACCATAAGCACACATTTCTGTATAGATTTGTCTACACAATGTCTTAAAATGTACTGTACAACGAGAAATGCTTTATTGGGTCTCCCACAAACAGAATTCTGTTAAGTTCTAATAATACACTTTTTTCAACAGTCTATAAAAACATCCCAATAGGTACATTAATACTGTGAGCACCAACTAAAGGACAGTTCAAAACAGCTGGTTTTGCTTTGCCACAATGCCCTTCAAGTTACAATTTTCCCCCCATTTTTTTTGTCATCGAGTCTGACTATATAGTGCAGTGTTTCCCAACCAGGGATCTGCTGCACCCTGGGGTTCTGCGAGAGGATTAAAAGGGTGTCGCGGGACTTTCCCAATCTCCCTAAGCATGGAGAGAGCCAGGCAGTTTCCTCTATCCCGATTGGCTGCTGCTGGGTAATGCAGCCAATCAGGAGGCGGCATCAGGAGCCTGTGGGGAGTGGCCAAGCAGAAGAGATGTGTGTGTGTGCTTTCTGGGACTGTCCTGTTGTGGGTGTGTTTTCTGTGACTGAGAAGGGGGTTAGAGTGAGAGTGAGAGAAGAGGAGTAAAGACTGTGTATGTGTGTGTGAGTGTGAGTGAGAGAGAACGGGAGTAAAGACTGTGAGAGAGAGAGAGCGAGAGAAGGGGAATGAAGAATGTGAAAGGGAGAGAGAGAAGGGGGGAAGAGAGAGTGAGTCAGTGAGAGGGGGGGGTAGAGAGAGAGGGAGAAGGGAGGAAGAGAGGGAGAAGGGTGAAGAGTGAGAGAGACAGAGGGAGGGGGGAGGAAGTCTTGCAGGGCTGCCGACATAAGGGCATTAACACCTCCCCCCCACACAACAACCAGGGGCCCAGGCGGAAACTCTAATCCTGGGCCCCGGGAAAGCTGACGGTTGCCCAGGAGACGGATACATGAGTTATCCATCATGCAAACTGCTTTACTAGCCCATCACTTTCCCATACTTGGAACAAAACTCTTTGCTGCAGGCATAATTATGTATGTGTACAGCACATAGCGAGGGGTAATTGGGTTTTTTTTCCCCTCCAAAAAAATTATCTTGGCAACAGTTTACCCCCAGGCCAGTAAGACTCTCTATGTTAATTTGTTTCTCCTGAAATAGTTACAACACTGTTCTGACCAAAGCGTCTGAATTCTCTCTTTTGACTCCCCCATGCTTAGGAAATAAGCCACAGGTTGCATTTAAGGGACCCCATTGCAATATATGGATGTTATTACAATTCTGGGCTTACTACATTTCCTCTTTCATTCGGAACTTGAATTAGGGTTGGCCAGGCAGAAATAAGAGTGAGGCAGAAATAAGAGTGAGGCACTTTCCTTTTCATCGCATGCACCCCGCTGCTTGAATGCCGTGTCACAAGCTCACCTCAATTTCAGCTACTGTAGGCTCCTTGTTGAAGCACATGTTCATGATGTTCCTTGCTGTGCGGTAGAAGGTGGTGAGCGACACAGACCTTCCCTGTGCAGGAAGTGGACAAGAAAAAAAATGAATGGGAAACATCGTCACAAAATGGCTCATCCCCCTCCCTTGGCGAAAATTCACATTTGTGGTCAGAGCAGTGCATTGCTTTGTCCTTTCCATAAGGTTAAACATGTATTTTGGGGAAACTACAAAATACAGTATGTGCACATTTATAATGTCTCAGCAACACCACTGTAAAAACGAAAGCATTATAAAGAGAGGATGAGTACTATAGTGATAATAATATTGTCTTTCAAGTGGCTGAACAAGTTTGGAATACCAGTATAGGCTCTCAATGACCTTGGGCTAGTAACTAAGCCCTTTGAATCTCAGGCTCGTTAATTACATTTCTAAGTCTATCATTTGAATCACTAAGTTTCAAATCAGTTAATGTATGACATTCCAGCTCATGATTCCCATATCTTTGGAAAGGGCCAGAAATACAATTTGGGGGGAAACACAATGCAGGCCACTTCAGTGACACACATTTCCCAGCAGAGAGGAAAACAATTTGAGGCACTTTCATATTTAGCTCTGAAAACAATTTGCCAGCCTACAAACAGGGAGCACAGACATGAGCTCTTATGAACAGTTCTCAAAACCTGCTACACAAAGCAGAACCGCTGGCAGAGGACTCTCATCTGCTCACAGAACCCAGAGCTTACACAGAACCTTCACTTACTTTGTAGGTGCACTTGTGCAGGGCACCAAATAAACCCTTCTCCTCTGGCTCTTCCTCTGCGCTTTCTTTTTCCTGAGCGAACAGCCTCCGCCTGCCATTTTTCAGCTGGATATCCATTTCTCTCAGCTTCCCCCGGAGGCCGTTGCGTTGCACCACTCCGTTGACGAGTCCATTCTTGGGTTCATATCTGGGGAGTGAATGTAGCTTGTAGGCATTCTCCGAGTGACCCTCCAGGGGACCTTTCTTCTTCTCCAGGGTTTCTTTCTCCTGCAGGACTTCTTTCTCCAGTTTCTTGTGCTCCTCGGGGGAAAGGGAGTCGTAGGAGAGCAGGTACTGACAGTAGGCCTCTTGCAGCTTTGCCAGCCGGTCCTGTGCCGTTTTCGGGATACGCAGCATGTCTGCCAGTTTGTTCCACTTCTTGAGGTCAGTCACTTGTTGCATGCCCCCCATTTCATTGATGAGTTGGAAAAACCGGGCCAAATCTAGCTCACAGCCTCCTGCAGAGAGGTTGTGAGGGAAACAGAACCAAGCACAATTAATAGAAAGGTACAGCACCAGTGCTTCTCATACCTTACTCAAACTAAAACCCCTTACAAAAGCCGAGAAGAACTAGCATGTTTTATTGCTTCCTTGTTATTACTCAAAAATCAACTTGAGCAATGAAGCAAGTATCAAAACGCAGCATTCAGATTCTCTTTAGCTTCAATGCTCGCAATTAAGCAATCAGCTTAGCAAGCAAGGGTTACAAAATATGTCAGAGACATATATCCATCCTCATTTTGTAAGCGAGCTGCTTAAGCCATAGTCTCTTCCCTCTTTGTTTTAGTGAGTCTGACCGAGTTCTAAGATGTGACCTTAAAAATGTAAGCCAGTATTCTGCACATTGTTACAGTCACCAACACTGTAACTGTGCTTGAGCTATTTAAGGCGGGGTCCATACAGCCTTCGCCCGCGCGGAGGCGTGCGCGTGATGTCACCCACGTGAAGCAGGTGCATTTTTCGGACATGCTGGATGCGCCGTCGTGTCTAAGGGCGTGCCAGTGACGTCACAGAGCTGGTTCGTCCACATTGGGCGAACCGCTCACGTGACCTGCCCATCGTGCCATGAAATCAGGTACAACTGATTCCTCGCGCAACCCGCGCCCCCTCCTGCTGTCGCGCCTTAAGGCAATGTGATCATGCCGCGCGCGGACACCTGCGCAAGGTCTGCGGCAGTATGGACTCAGCCTAAAAGTGCATGCATGCTACAAGGGTAGGGCTGGTTTATTTACATCAGCAAGAACACGTACATAAATTAATGTACTATATCCTGTAAAAATATCCTCAATAGTGTGGTTTTACAACTTTCTATTAGTGGCCACAATTAGGGAGAGGGATTAAAAAATTAATATTTCTAATAAGGAGAAAAACAAGCTCAGAAAATAAAAAAAAATTAACCAAGAAAGGATTGGAAAGTTGAACATACAATTACTAAAAAATCCTGTCTGAATGAAACTTTACAATCAGGTGCAGGATGCAGACATGTAAGTAATAGGGAGAGGGGAAAAAAAAAAAGAGTATTGGCTTACTTTCCCAGCATTACATCTTTAAACAATGATTTCACCTACCACAGAACGCGTAAGGTCTTGACACGACTGAGTAGTCGACTCGAATGAGTAGTACCTTGGCCGACGGGCTTTTATGGCTTGGACGTATATATATATATATGGTGCGGGACACCTGGGTATCTCAGACGTGCTCATGGATATTAAAGTGAAGAAAATCAAGCGCAAATACCATTTGTATCAAACCCAGTGAACATAGTATCTGAAGAACTACACACGAGTTGGTTACTCATCACAACCACATTGCCTTTACCACTCACGGAACATGTGAGTGAGACATTTATTATTTTTGCACAATTTTCACTCAATTTGAAAACAATATTGCACGATATGTGTTTTTTCTTCTTCGTAAATCTGGATTTATTTGCGCTCCTGATTTTCTGTTTCTGCGTGCTCTTGGCTATGCCCACACCACTAGCAGGCAGAGCGAAAGATACGCCGCTCTGGAGAGCAACAATGGTTGGTAAGAAGAGGGTTTAACCTCGGTATTTGCCTACCACCAAGTGAAGGCCCGTGTCAGCGTGGTGGGTATGTACCAATGGTGCCACAATAACCTTAGCGAAAAGCTGTTGAAAAAACAGAGTGGTGATCCTCTGGATCTTCAGTCAGGACCAAGCGCTGTGAGGGAAGGCCCATGCTTGAATGTCTGGGAGGTATACTGCCACGAAGAAACAGAGAGAGATCAGTTTTCAAATAAGTCTTTTAAAATACTTGTATTCTTCCAGGAACTCCACAAATGCAGTCAGGGCTGTCACAAATTGGGAGGAAGCCAAGGGAATACTTCCCTGGCCCTGGTATTTCAGGGGGAGTGGCCTGCACTGGCCTCTCTGGGGTTATGCCCTCCTGTGCCTCAAACTGGGGATTCTGGTTCTCTACTTTGCCTTCTGTTCTCAACCACCCCATCTGTAACCTTCACTCAACCGCCCCACTTCACGCACCCCCCATGATTTCGGGGGTCCAGCACTCTTTCTTATGCCGGTACCCATCACTTGTGACAGCACTGAATGAAAAAACGTCACCCCCCAAAAAAAGTTTTATTATTATAATATATACATATAAATAAATTTAAAAAATCAAGCACTCAGAGGACTTCCCTCCCCAAAAAAAATTACAAAAGATTTAATGAAAAAAAGGATTGGCGTTTTAGTTCAAATTAGAACCATTCTCAAGATAGACAACTAACCTGCCGTATTTATACCCTGTAGTGAAATACCAAACAGGGGATGGAAGCTCACACCACAGAGAAAGCAGCAAGATCCGGCTCGGAATCACAAAAATAGCCAACACCAAGTAGTAAATCAATAGTGAAACTATGCACATTGGTTTACTACTTGGTGTAGCCTGTTGCTATTGATTCCGGCTCTATTATGTAGTTTGTGTAGAGGCACAGTTTTCTGCCCTTGGTTCCCTTCCAGTGCTTGCTGTGATTCTGTGTTGGATCTTGCTGTGTTCTCTGTGGCTTTGGTGTGAGCTTCCATCCCGCTTGGTATTTCACTACAGGGTATACAGTACATACTGCAGGGTAGTTGTCTGCTTGTTTTGAGAAAGGTTCTGATTTGAACTGAAACTTCAATTTTTTTCTTTATTAAATCTTTTGTAATTTTGTCGTAAGACCAAGGACTGCTTGATTTTTTTCTTGGCTTGTTACAATTTATTTCCTATTCACCCAGGCAAGGTAATTTTGTTTTGTATGTGCCCCAGTACACACACATACACACACACACACACACACACACACACACACACACACACACACACACACACACACGTTTTATTTTGTTTTTTGTTTAAATAGCAGTACTAGCTAGCCAGAAAATATCAAAGATTTAACTTCACTAAATGAATAACCTTAGGTTTTTTTACATGATTTTGCCAGCATCCACCATTATTTTTATACCACTGTTACGGAGCAGGATAAAACGTGGTCAGTGTATAGTGTTTCTTGAACTTTGAATTGAAGGCTATATAGCAGCCTCAATTCCTGCACAGCTATACAAGCCAATGAAGGCAGTCATAGCCATAACTTAGAACTAGAAGCTACCAAAAAGCCAAATGGAGGCAGGCACGAGCCAAACGTAAATCAATTCGTTTTCATCAGAAAATATGAGGCCACTACATTCCAAGCTTCAAGGTCATTTCATGAACTGCGGCTTTAATTATTTAGGGCAATTCTAGAACTGCCACAACACTGCTCAAATATCTAATAAAGGCGAAATCTGCAGAGAAGCACATGCCCTTCTCCATTACCCAAGCACACTCCGGCTATATATACAATAAACATGAATGTTGTGAAAACCTTACCAATCGGGGAATGTTAAAACCGTTGTGCGTGTGAAGCATGTGCAGCTGCAAAAATATGTAGCTGTTTGCTTGCCACCAAAACAACAGTTCAAAATAAGTGACACTTATACCGGTGCTCCCTAATCCCAGGGAAGACCTGTGTTGAATCCAAAGCTCTGAATGGACAAGGGCACACGGATTTCTTAATCATAAAGCATTTATTGTGCCATTGAGTACACCACTTCAGTTGAGAAAGGCCAGCAGGCCGAAACGTTGTGTGCTCTATGGCACAATAAATGCTTTATGATTAAGCATATGCAGCTACCATGTAAAACAACCTTGTGCTGACAATGCAGTTCGAATGTCCCCGACAGCTGTAACGCTTTTAGTTTGGTCGGTGACCTGCAACGCAGTTGCGGGCTCTCTTGCATTCATTTATTCAACACAACAGATCATTTTCTGCAATGCATAAAACGATCTACTTGTTAACATAAAGGGACTAAAAAAAACCACATGATATTGTAGCTGTTAAGTTTCCAAACTTAGAATTACTTATAACAATTTTTGTGTCCATGACCCATGGTATGTAAGATATTTGACAGCAGATATTAAATGAAGACTTCCAGAGATTCTCACAAGGGTATTAGCTTTCCGAAGCTGGAACTTGTAGTTCACTTTGCAGGCTCTCTCTGCCTCTCTATAAATTGAAGCAGTTAAATCTAAGGCACTTGCCAATTTATGAACCACACCGTGAAAGCTGGTGAGGAATTGTGGTAAAGAAGGAAATTTAGTACATTTCATCTGCTGACGAGGGAAAAAAGAACATTCTTTAAGGAAAGTCGCTAAAGTCACTCATTCTTATTACGGATAAGTGTGTTTTCCTGTTTGTTTTTGCTTGGAAATGGGAATTTGTGAAGCATTTCAGTCTATTTAAAAACAGTATACAAAAAGCCTGTTGGCGCCCCCTCACTGTATCTGTCCAGTGACAATAACAGGTCACCTAGAACTCAACATGCCTCAGGAAAAGTTGCACCCCATGCAAAACCATCAGAGTGATACCCTTACCTATGAGCGGGAGTTCATCCATGGTGATGCCCTGAGATTTGAGGTGCTTCTTGATGCAGGCCAGCCGTTGTACGTTGGGGCCCCAGCGCCGGTCGAGCTTGTGGATGTGCTGGATCTGCGTCATAAAGCGCATCTCATCATTTAGCTTGCACTCCGGCCTCCAGTCCGCGGGAGGGATCACGGTGCACATCCCATAGTTCTCCACTCGGGCTCGGATCGACTCGATGTAGATCAAAGGGTCGTGGAACTCCTTGGCAGAGGGTCGCAGGAAGGGGATCTCGCACATGGCTGCACACCTGGGCCTCCCTGGGCTTTTTTCCGGCTTCGTAGAGTCCAGAGATTTGTGCGAGGAATCAACCTGCGAGGTAGAACGATTTTCACAGCTGGAATCTTCCATCTTGCCACGTGCTTGTTTAAGCGTCACGCTCCTGGCTGCCGTGGACCGCTTCGGCCTGTTCCTCTCCAGCATCTTTTCTGGCACTTCTTTCTTTGTCTGTCCATTTAGCACCTGTTTCTCCGCCGCTAACCTTTTGCTTCTGACCTCTGGCAAGCTGGCGGATACTTTAGCTTTCTTTACCGGAGGCTGTGCCTTGTCTGAGTGGTTTGTCTCTTCCAGACGCCTTTTCGAGTTACGTAGTCCCTCCCTTAGCTGCCTACCGTCCTCCCTAGTGCACTTCTTTTTGTTCAATTTCCCATTTACCTTTACACAGTTATTAACAGCGGCACAGTTGGGTTTGGACGTGGACAGAGATAGCACCTGTTTACGAGTTTTTGCATTGCTGCTTTCTGTGGTCCCTGAGATTGTGTGGTGAACAGATGAACTGGATCTGCTCTGTTTCTGTTTGGTTGCCTTAACCAGTTCTTTCTTGGCTTTGGTGTACGTGACAGTTCCCTTGGTCACCGTTGCAGTATACTTCACAGTTTTGGACGGTGAAGGTCTCACTTCTCTCGTCTTTTTGGCACCAACTGCATTTGAACCCGACGATGACAACCGGGTTATTCCATTCACCTTGGAAACCTGGGAAACAGTGGGAAAAGAAGATGGTTATATTGTGCATTTTGACTTAAGATTCCACCAAATCCAATGTGCTGTTTTCTCCAAAACGATGAATGGGACTTTACCATTAAGATGTGCCGTGTTGAAGTAAAGAAGGGGTAATGTTTGTTGATAACCAGAGCAATGATGCGGTGCAACATATATAAAGAATTGTGATCTTGCCGATGTACATATGATGGTTTTAATTTATCGTAATACAAGATAAAAATGTATAAACTAGCACTGCTTATAAGTAGAACGATTATGTATTCCAAAAATGACACAAATAGAAGACGCAAGCTGTATATGATCTAAGAAAATGGTGGAACAATGCAGAACAAATTGACAGGGTGCTTTCCATTTCGTGAGGTGTCCTTTTATGACAATTGTGTAAAGTAATGTACATTCAGAGGTTTTTATTTTACTTTATAAAGCACACTACGCACACACGAAACATACAATGTGAGCATGTTGCCTTAGAATTGCCTTAAAACAGCAATACGGGTTAACTTTACAAAATACATATTTCTTTTTTTTATTACAGGATAGAAGCAGGGGGTCTCCTGTGTTCATTTCAGCTCCGGGGATGCCCTGCTTCCCGAGATATTTACCTCCGTAGGGGGTGCCCGTATCTCTGTGGGGGTTAAAGGTCCAGGTTACGCGGTCCAATAGAACGCCGCACCAAATGTCGCCACAGCTTCATATTGGCCCGCGTGACATTTAAACTGCCATTATGTTGAGTACGCCGTTTCACTGCCAGCAGGGATACCGGCACCGCTAAGGAGGTTTGTATCTCTTGAAGCCGGGGGCACCAGAAGCAGAAATTAACACAGCTCCTCTCACAGATCTAGCGACCCCCTGCTTCAAACTTGTAATAATATATACATTACTTTTTTTTAAACTAACCCGTAGTGCTGCTTTAAGAGCATCTATAGAGAAGCAGAACGAGGAAAACCCTCTCAAATGCATTGCAGTTTAACGATTAAACTTTGATCAGAGTAATAAGTAACATGTAATTGGAGCACAGCATCCTATATAATCATGGGAACTTCACATTATCAACACAGGGCTGGCAGAATCAGAAAGGAAATATGACGCCATCTCCCAAAGACAGGCAAACATGCCTGGCTCATATTCTGCGCAGACCAACAGGGGGCTCAGTTGAGCTTCACATTGCTAGTCTGAGAGCTATGAGAAGTGCACATCTGTAGGCCTTCAGCACTTAAGTACCTTTGTTTCCTTTAAGAAGAACAAAAAACACTGCAGAACTCATGCACAAAGAGGAGGCCCCATTGTGCTAGCAACCTGGTGAACACACAATTGGGCGCCTTCAACACGGCAACTAGGAACCAATCTCTCACAGACCTGCCAGATAATCTCAAATGCGCTGGTCATACGGAGATCCACCTAAGCAGTCAGTGTACATGCAGTCTGCATGATAACCATATCCTCATGGAAACTGCAAGACTCATATATTGAATCTGATTTTACCAAGTAGTGATATTAGTGTTTAGAGCAGCTACTGATCTGCAAAAGTAAATAGTTAGAAAGTTAGTTTAAAAATGAAAACTAACATCGGAATTCAACGGTGGAATTGCATGTAGCAATCTGATCCGTAACTTTCAGAGACCTGGTAATTAAAAGACACCTGAGGGACAAAAGATTATGTTGCCCCATCGGAGAAGGCTGCAAGGAGGAGACGACGCTCTGGTATCCTGCTTGACATCACCAGGCTGCTGTCTCGTAGCTTGCAATTATAAGTGTCTGTCTCCGCTATTAATTGGTCCCAGACTGACGCTGCTTTGATGGCTTAATACACAATGTCACCTAATGAAGCTTTATCATCTACCTGGAATGAGGCTTGGTATTGTGGTTAAAGTACTGGCCTCTGATGGAGGCAACTGCTTTGCCTCTAGGTATCCTTGGCCGTGAAATATATTTCACCGTGTCCATATTGTTACCATTCTATGTTAGTCTATGATCTCTAAGGCAGGAAGTCTTCTATCTGCATTGCTCTAGTGATGTACGGACCTGTTATTTATCTTGGGCGGGGATTTGAAGACTAGATCATTAGTTTATATTTTATTATTTTGAGGGTGCAGTTTAGTTTACCTTTGAAACTACATTTCTAGTTTTTATATATGGCAATATTTGCTAGACTGAGACATCTGTGTATTATCATTTTAACAGACTTCTATAATGATGATAATTTCAACCAACCCCTGATTCCCTACACATAACAAACACAAGTATTTATGGAGTTAAAGGACTCTGCCGTAAGACGCATGGTGAGAACATTCTCACAGTGGAATTTTCTTAACTTTTTGTAATGGGATTAAAGCATGGGGTCTCTGGAGTAGATCTGCATTCATTTCCGCTCCTGGAACCCCTTGCTTCCTGAGATATCTCCATAGTGGGTGCCATGAGGCAAAATAAGCTGCTGCCTAGGGCGGCAGAATTTGGGTGGCGGCAGCCGCCTATTTTGCCTAATGCAGTTTCCTAATCCGGTGGGGGAATCCCCCGAGCAGGGAGGGAGCAGGGCTGTTGCTATGGGGCTGGGAAGTTTCTTGGGGCTGTTCCTGGGGGCAGGGCCAAACAGGGGAGACAGCAGCATGGACTGGAGAGAGGTGTGTATGTTCTATCTTGGTGTGTGTGTGTGTGTGTACCTGTTCTGGTCAGCATTAGTGGAGGGGGGAGAGAGCATCAGGGAGAGAGAGAACACAGAGCGTTGGGAGAAAGAGTGTGCCGAGCATCCGGGGGAGAGAGAGCATCGGAGAGAGAAAGTGTCGGGGAGAGAGAGAGCGCGCCGAGTGTCAGGGAGAGAGAGAACGCCGAATGTCGGGGAGAGAGAGAGCGCCGAGTGTCAAGGGGGGAGGGGGAGAGAGCGTCGAGGAGAGACAGAGTCTCAAGTGTCAGAGGGAGAGAGCGTCGAGTGTCGGGGAGAGAGAGAGAGCGCGCCGAGGAGAGAGAGAGCACCGAGTGTTGGGGAGAGAGTGAAAGCACAGAGTGTCGGGGAGAGAGTGAGAGCACACAGTGTTGGGGAGAGAATGAGAGCGCAAGAGTGTGGGGGAGAGAATGAGAGCGCAAGAGTGTGGGGGAGAGAGAGAGCGCCGAGTGTCGGGGGGAGAGAGCACGTCGAGTGTTGGGGAGAGAGTGAGAGCGCAGAGTGTCAGGGAGAGAGTGAGAGCACAGGGTGTCGGGGAGAGAGCGCGTCGAATGTTGGGGAGAGAGAGTGTCGGGGATCGGAGGGAGGGGGGGAGAGTGTCAAGTGTCAGAGAGAGAGAGCGTCTCTTCTCCAGCACAGAGAAGAGTCTTCGCAGAACATTTTACAAGTGCCTCAGACTGCTGCTGCTATGTTTCTTCATCTAATCTAAACTTCCCTCTCGAATCTTCTAGCGGGATGTAATTCCAAAGAAAAGAATAATGAAAGAATGTGGCTGTTACATTTTTAAGACAAATCTCAAATCAAGGAGAAGGAGCGGCTCAGTGAGTAAAGACACTGACTGGCACTGAGAGTTTGAAGCAGGGGAGCCTTGTTCAATTCCCAGTGCTGGCTCCTTGTGACCTTGGGCAAGTCACTTTATCTGCCTGTGCCTCAGGCACCAAAAACATAGATTGTAAGCTCCACGGGGCAGGGACCTCAGCCTGCAAAATGTCTCTGTAAAGCACTATGTAAAACTAGCAGCGCTATACAAGAACATGCGCTATACAAGAACATGCTATTATTATTAGTACATTAGTACATCCCTAGGTCTACGCAGCATTATTACCTCACCTATGCATTTATAGCCATACCCTCAAAATAAGGCATTACTCCTGGAGGAGTTCAAGCCCAAGTACCTTTAACCCAGCAGTGGTATTAATAGCCAAGTAATGCCCTGCTCTAAGGGGATTATTATAATGAGCAGCTAAATGGGATTTCCAGGTTTATACAGTATTTTTATTGTAATTATTTGTCTTGGCAGCAAATTCCACCATGCTTTAGTGAGGAGGCAGGATGGCAGATGCAAAGGAGCTGCAGACAGCATCAGCCCATTCACGGCTTTGCTCAGCGAGACTACTCTAGCTCTCCCTTCCTCCTTCTCTTAGAGCATCTTTGAGTGGCCATCTAGAAAACAGAGGCCAGAAAATCATTGAATGACTGCTCCTCCCAGCTCTGCTTACAGGTTCCCCCCCCCCCCCCTGCTCCTTTTATGAATGAATTTGTTGGTCAATATAAATCCGTATTGAATATATTTTATTTCAAAATATTTAATATGTTAAAAAATAAATAAAAAGAGAGAGAGAGAGAGAGAGAGAGAGAGAGAGAGAGAGAGAGAGAGAGAGAGAGAGAGAGAGAAATGAGGGGGAATGCTACTACCTATGGTTCTTCGTCTCTAATGGTTTGTTCATATACTATATATCTGTTAAGTTATGAAACTAAATCAACAATTTCAGACAAGGCCGTAGAAGTCTAAGTAGTTTGAATTAGGCAAAAATTAAATGAGTTGCTAACTAGCACAATGTGGGATTTTAATAAAAAAATGTTATTGCCCTGTATTGCTCTTTCAAAGCGGTGTTGTACAGGTGCCGTTGACGTGGCAATTCTTATGACAGCCCAACACAGATTGAACAGTTGAGATGCCACATGTCATTAATACCAAGGCCAGGATTAACTAACCAGCGATTCGGGGTATTACACCCTGATCCGGCATTACTTGCCATGCAAGTCAACTATAGTTAATACAACAAAAGACAGAAAAGCCCAATGCTACATCCAATATGACAAAAATACACAGTGAAATACTTATGTATTCTCTTGAAAATGGGTGATTTAGTTTAACCCTTTGGCCAAAGCGTTATAAGCCTGCAAGCCACATCAATGCATGAGCATTAGCAGGTCCTATCACTACCTGATTAAAATGCTCATTTACCTCTATTTGGAGGGAGAATTACCATATTGGGTCTGTCCAATCTCAGTAACATGAAAAAGACCTGCTAATGTAGAAAGTGGGGAGGGGCGAGTTTAAACCCCAGGGGTGGGGAAGGAGGGTGGGGGGGATCAGCGGCCACTAACATCCAAACAGCTGAGACCAGCTGGAAAAAAATGTTGGCCACGCTCAGTAGCACACATTTTGGCAGTTATATACATATATATATTATGTGGTATGTTTGGGGGTTTCTTGAGCTTGCTGGGATTCTGTGCAACTACAGTTAATGCCAGATAAGGGTGCGATACTCGCATCGGGGCTTCGTGAATCTTGGCCTGAATGAGCAGAGCCCCTTTGATAGGGCCTGACGCAAGTTGCTACAGGAAGGAGCTGGCAGCACGGTCAAAGCATACGGTCTGCAACTCCAGACATACAGAAGAAGTGCAGCGCCCATGGTTTTCTGTGAGGACACAGTAGGGGATTCCACCACTGTAGAAAATATCAAATATTATAATCCATAAAGCGCATGGAGACTACTTCAACATGCCAACAAAACATATACTACAGGTAACTAATCAACAGTTTAATACTAAACCCATGTGAGTCGATGCGCTCATGACCTGCTTTCAGCATCAGTGATGTAAGGGGTTCAGAAATTGCATTACTTGGGTACGTGACAACTCAAACACAGCTACACAGCCGTCTCCCAGCAAAAAGGCAGATGGCAACCACTGACAGAAACAACTGGTACAGCCTATGTGGTATTTCTTCACAATGATGGTCTAGAGCGCTTATTTACAAACAATAGTAATCGCCAAACTGAATGGTGCAATGGCTAACAGTGCCCGAAGTGTGCACTTACTGTGAAGTGGCTAGATACACAGCGCTGATACATGCTGGCCCTGAACAATACCTATAACCCAATCTGCTTAGACCAGGCCTGCACAACTCGTAAAGCGAGAAGGGCCGAACTGCTCCAAGGAAAAAAAATTTGGGCCGCACGGATAAAATCATCATCATCATCATCATCATCATATATCTCCCCCAGCACCCCTCATCATCATCCTCATATCTCCCCCAGCACCCTTCATCATCATCCTCATATCTCCCCCAGCACCCTTCATCATCATCCTCATATCTCCCCCAGAGCCCATCTATCTCTCATACCCCCATCTCTCCCCCTCACTCACACACATAATACTCCTCCTCCACATCAAACACACAATACCCCCCTGCTCACCACACACATCTCACCCCCCCTGCACCTCACATCCTTCTCCCCCCGTGCACCTCACATCATTCTCCCCCGTGCACCTCACATCATTCTCCCCCCGTGCACCTCACATCACTCTCTCCTCCTGCACCTCACATCATTCTCCCCCCTTGCACCTCCAATCACCCTCCCCTGCACCTCTAATGACCACCCCTGCACCTCCAATCACCCCCCCCTGCACCTCCAATCACCCCCTGCACCTCACATCACCCCCTGCACCTCACATCACCCCCTGCACCTCACATCACCCCCCCTGCACCTCACATCACTCCCCCTACACCTCACATCACCCCCTGCACCTCACATCCACCCCCCTTGCACCTCACATCCACCCCCTTTGCACCTCACATCACCCTCTCCCTCCCCTGCACCTCATATCACCCTCTCCCCCCCTGCACATCACCCTCCCCCACTCCGCATCACCCTCTCCCTCCCCTGCACATCACATCACCCCCCCCCCTGCACATCACATCACCCTCCCACCCTGCACATCACCCTCTCCCCCCCCCTGCACATCACCCTCTTCCCCACTGCACCTCACATCACTCTCTCCCTCCCCAGCACATCACCCTCTCCCTGCCCTGCACATCACCCTCTCCCCCACTCCACATCACATCTCCCTCTCCCCCTGCTAGAGCGTGGGGCGGGGGGGCGGTTTGGCATTAAACCTCTGGCGCGCCTTTCCTAAGTTGTCGGCAGGCTCAGGGGGAGGGGGGGAGAAGGAGCGCATCACCATGCTGGCGCTCCTTCCCTAATGTGTCGGCAGAGCAGGAATTGGTTGGCAGAGCAGGCTCAGGAGGGGGGGAGCGTCACCATGCTGGCGCTCCGTGTTACAATGCTAGCGCTCCTTCCCTCCTGTGCCTGCAGAGCGGTCTCGGGAGGGGGGAGTGGGGTGCACAGGGAGACACATATGTTGTGCAGGCCTGGCTTAGACCTTGCAAATAACAAAACATGTAATGGTGGTGAACATAGAAAGCTTTGTCAGCATGAAGTGCAATTCCATTGTACACCTTCCAATGCTGGAGGATAGTCCATTCAAGTAAGTGGGCCATAAGCAGTCTTCTAGCATTGAAAAGTATTTTACGGAATAGCACCCCTTAGTAAATATGGGCCATGATGTGCTGAAAACAACTCCGCTGGTAACAGAAATGTATATCTTAGATGTGTGTTTTAAACGGCAGCTTTCACCTGTTTCCTTAAGTCCTGAGCCGATCTAAGATGACTGTGGTGGTTATTAGCAGCGAGCCCTTTGGCAGAGGAGCCCGTGTTTGAAGCAGGGTGGTGGTTAGCAGCAGCAGACTCTCTTCGTCTCTCAACTTTATGTTCACGGGTCCTCTCTTTCCTCGGTGTGGCCTCTTTGTGGCTTTTGTGCCTGTGGGTAGTGTCTTTCTCCTTTGACGATTTGCAGGACCCATTAAAAACTATAAAAGGAACAAACACAAGGCATTAAAAAAAAGGAGGTTGTTTCTAATATTTAATACAGTTAAACACAGAAAAAGGAAAACAAAGTCCACTGCAGGGAGAAAAGACAAAACAAGTTATTGATCCGTCAATAAGAATGACCTATGCATGTTATATTGGGACATAGAAAGGGACTCATCATTTCTTAATTTTTTGTTACATATCTTCAAATGGACGACGTTTCCACATGCATAACACAACGGTCATATATACCCAACATGGGGTCCCACTAACAGAGACATTAAAGACTAATCATTTTCTCCCTGTTTGATGTGGGAAAATAGCCACTGGTGCCTTCCTTTGGCGATGAGCAATGGCGAGTTCAATGGAACTTGTATTCAAGTACTGACATTTTCCACAGCCCATGTAATTGCTAGATGAGTGAACGGTCATTTTGCTTTATGGGGATGGGCAGAAAATATAGCTCCCCTGCTTCTGGTTACTTCAAAATATCAAATATTAAGGGGCAGGGTTGAATGCAGCCACCAGGAAACACTCACTATTTTTTTCACGTCAACACTATATACCTGCCCATTAACTCCATGTTAACACTATATACCTGCCCATTAACTCCATGTTAACACTATATACCTGCCCATTAACGCCATGTTAACACGAATAATGGTCCAGCCCTGGCTTTCCACTCTCATCCATTAGCAACTTTGCTTCAATACCACACCGCTGACCTAGAATCTGTTGGTAAATACAACACTTTGGGGTTCATGTCAAAAGGGGGCACAAGACTTCCCTTCTCTCTTTATCAGGGTTGCCACCTTCTACTGAGGCCAACCCGGAAAAGAAAAAATATTCCGTACTTGTGTGGCGTGGTGGTGCAGCGGCGGTGCCGGCGTCTCCCGGCGTCCTGCTGCAATTTCTCCCTCCAACTGCAGTGAAGATGGCTGCGCGACGTCAAATGATGCGCCGTTGTCTTGTTAACCGGACTCTACGTGACGCAACGCTGCGTTGCCATGGCAACGTGACACCTCATAGCGTTATGACGTCGCTTAGCGTCCGGTTACCATGGCAACGCGGCGTCAAATTACATCGTGCAGCCATCTTCACTGCAGTTGGAGGGGGAAACTGCAGCAGGATGCCGGAGAAGCCGCCGCACCACACCCCGCCGCCACCCGGAGATTGAAGACAGCAACCCGTAGCCGGGAGGCAAGTGCCCGAAACCCGGAGTCTACGGGTCAAACCCGGAGAGGTGGCAACCCTGCTCTTTATGGTAGCGTTCTGGAGACACCTGCTTGTTAGGGTAACAACTTAATTGCAAGCTACTGTCTAAAAACATTTAAGTACTCTTACTTTTCTTTAATAAAAGTATAATAAGAATAATAATTAAAAAGGAAACATTTGTAAGTATTTTG
The DNA here is from genome assembly GCF_040206685.1 of Ascaphus truei. Taxonomy (NCBI): domain Eukaryota; kingdom Metazoa; phylum Chordata; class Amphibia; order Anura; family Ascaphidae; genus Ascaphus; species Ascaphus truei. Next base: position 183,572,140 of record NC_134484.1, read on the forward strand.
AAGCCACAAATGTTTAAGACTAGAGTCACCGTTATACCGTGGAAACGGAATTTTACGTCAAATAAGAGCCCCAATCTCTAACCTGCCCATCCTCCTATACGCAGGGAAACCTCACACCTTATTACATGCTTGCTTACATATTTGGGATAGCCTTGTGACAAACTCACAAGCATGATTGAACCCCCTTGCTCTATTAGGCTGCGCTTATAGTGCCGGCGACAGCGACGTCGCGTCAAAACAAATGTATTGCCGCCGTCGAGTGCACTTATAGTAGGCGCGACGGCTCGGTCGCGATTGCTGGAAGTCACTTCAATTTGATTTTTCCAGTGACGGCAGCGTCGCCGGCGACGACACTATACGCGCAGCCTTCGTTTCTCCCACCTCTGCTGGGAGGCTGTTCCATGAATCCACCACCCTTCCCATGAAGAAGACCTTCCTCACATTGCCGCTGAGCCTCCCACCCTCCCGCTTCAGTGGAAGTGAATTTTCAAAGAAATGACTCTTTCCTCACTGGTGCACAAACTGTGAAGCTGCTCAGAATGAAGCCTCCGGCCCTACGTTTTAACAGCTAGTAGTAAAGGTCTTATTTTATAAAACAGCCATTTAAACTGGCACAGGTGGCGTTACAGAACAGGGCTCTCCCACTGTCCCCTGGAGTGCTACATAGCAACGGGGCCCCCAAGGGGTAAGTTGCAGAGCAGGGCTTCCCTTCCAGTGTAAAGGGACACAGATCGTACTCGTGATGTCATCAGAAGACAAGGAATGAAGCCGTTGGCACAATCCAGACACACACTGCTAAGCTCGAGGGCACGCAGCCAAAAATAAAATACATAGCTAATGATATTTTACACATGAAGATTGAAAGACGGATATAAGACACCAAGTGATGCGCACACACACGCACACACGCACAACTGCGCAAATACAGTCCAGGTCAGTGCCAGAGGGTGCAGGGAATGCCTCTCCTAGTTAATTAGTTATGGCTGTGCAAAAACAGCGAGATGAGGCCAAACACACAATTACCCAGACATCACTGTGCAGAGGTTAACCCAGCTGGGAGCCTAGCAATCGCATGCAAAGCTAGAATGAATAATCTGCACACCAATAAATTGCTCATATTCAAAGCGTTGTTCTGCCTAGGAACACTGAGATGCTAATGTGACCTGTTTGCCTACAGTAAGTTGTCACTAGCTTCACCTGAGAGGGGAAAGGTGATGAAGTGTGGATGGGGCATTCAAAAGGGGTGCCTTGTGGGAGCACTTACGTGCGGATGGGACATTCAAAAGGGGTGCCTTGTGGGAGCACTGACGTGCGAATGGGACATTCAAAAGGGGTGCCTTGTGGGAGCACTGACGTGCGAATGGGACATTCAAAATGGGTGCCTTGTGGGAGCACTGACGTGCGAATGGGACATTCAAAAGGGGTGCCTTGTGGGAGCACTGGCATTTTTTTTCTTGTACACATTATTCAGCAGTTTTCTAATTTGGATAATTATTGATGAAAACACATTGTATGGTGTGGAATTTGAAGCTATTTAGTACAGGAGAGACCTGTAACACACAGGCCTGCATGTGTTGCTGGCTGCTTTAACAATAATGGCAGCCATTGGGATTTTCTAAATAAATTGCTTTTCAAAACTTCCCTAACACAATCAGTAGTCATTGAATTGGAACAAGATGTTGAAACGATTCACTTTCACTGTACTGCGAACCAGAAAGATTAAATGTGACAAATATGAATACAAAACTGCTATTCTTAAGACTATGAGGAAGAAAAATCAGGATAACGCACATACGCACTGCTCGAAGTGAACCGCAAATTAGAAACTATCAACTTCCTGTATGCACCAGATTCCCACAGCGTAGTTGCCAAACTTTTCTGATCGCTTGCCATACAGTAAACTAGCAGCAAGCTCTAATCCTTTCCCTGATAGAGCAGAGTATACTACGGAGAGTACTGCACACTGTTCTCATCAGCTCTACCTCATTGAACGCTTTCTAACCAACAGCCATAGGGATATTGTGCTGTGTTATTTACAATAATATACACGAACAGTGGGGCTTATTGCTTCTTCTATCCAGTTTAGACAATTCAGCAAGTAACAATAAGTCATTAATTTGGCACTCAGTAATAGAAACAGCAGTTAGACTGTTTCTCAAAAGTAAGTGTTCAACAGTAGCATATGATCAGCTTAGTAATAGCAGGGTCAATAATAGTTATCTATATATATCTACCTCTATATCACACAAAGTTAAGTTATGGTAGGTAAAAAAAAGTGACAAAAACCTTCCACAGTAAGGCCGAGTCCATAGGACAGGCCGTGCTGAGCCGTGCGGACGCTCCGCGCTGAGCCCCTGCATCCTCAATGAGGATGCCTTGAGTGGGGGCTCACGCGAGCGTCCGCAGGCGTGCTGAGGCGCTGGATTTTTCAGACAAGCTGTTTTTCAGAGCGCTGTCGGCTGAAAACATCCAATCAGCGCGGAGCAGCGTCAACGTCACGGCGCCGTGACGTTGACGTCGGTGTGTCGCGGGCAATTGGCCCAGCGACGTCACTGCCCCGCCTCCCTCAGTCTCTCCCCGCCTCCGATCGCGCCGGCTGGCTCGCCTGCATGGGCATGAAATCGCGCAGATTTCAGCAGGCGAGCCTCAGCGCGGCTCAGCCCTGCTACCACCTCTATGGCCCCAGCCTAAAGCATGTAGCAAATATCCATCTCTTTCATTCTCTCTCTCTCATTCTCTCTCTCTTTCATTCTCTCTCTCTCATTCTCTCTCTCATTCTCATTCTCATTCTCTCTCTCTCTCTCATTCTCATTCTCTCTCTCTGTGTTTAACCTCTTCAGTGTTGGAGCAGCCTGCGGGGAATTGTGCACGTAATGCAGTGCATTCAGAAGACGTGTGTACTTGGCAACATAATGAATAATCGGTATTTTGGCACCTTGCAGCTCAGCAGATGCTTTAGGTCTGATTATTCTCAGCCTGCACAGTATCAGCAGTAATTCACCTGAGCATGTTGGTTTTTACTTGCAGCAGTGACAGTAGAAACGCATAACTGTTAGACCACAAAACACTATCATCTGGATGCAGGAACCTCATGGTCAGAAAACAACCACAGTACATTCACCAGATCATGCCTTCCTTTCACACAGCCATGGAAAGAAAGAGAATATGTGGAGGGTTTTTGTCACTTTTTTTACTCACCATAACTTAACTCAGTATTATATATATATATATATATATATATATATATATATATATAAAATCAAAAAATAAATAGATGATACCTAATGCCTTCCTTTCACACAGCCATGGAAAGAAAGAGAATATGTGGAGGGTTTTTGTCACTTTTTTTACTCACCATAACTTAACTCAGTATTATATATATATATATATATATATATATATATATATATAAAATCAAAAAATAAATAGATGATACCGTTCTGTGGCTAACGAAATGCTTTTATTTGTGCGAGCTTTCGAGATACACTGATCTCTTCTTCCGGCGATGTTACACATCGCCAGAAGAAGAGATCAGTGTATGTCGAAAGCTCGCACAAATAAAAGCATTTCGTTAGCCACAGAACGGTATCATCTATTTATTTTTTGATTATTGAAGCTCGGCTAACACTACCTCTACATGTATATATATATATACATATACATATATATATATACATATATATATATAACAGCACTTCCATTGCAGCAAGGAATTCTGGGAAATGACATGCAAATGAGCACACAGTGCCACTTTTTGCTTCAAAAAAAAAAAAAATATATATATATATATATACACACACACACACACTGGGCTCGACAAATGCACTCCCCCACTCACCTGAGGTTAGTGCATTTTACCCGCTGTCGAGTGTTACCCGCTGTCGAGTGTTACCCGCTGTCGAGTGTTACCCGCAGCGGGTTGCTGCGGCCACTCCTGGCATTCTCCTGCGTCTCTCCCTCAAACTCCAGTGTCGCCCCCTGCAACTCGTGTGTAAATGGCTGCGCTCCACTACAGGGGAGGAGTGACTATTCTTCCAACCCTCAGTCTAAGAAATTGTACTCCTCTCTGGATTGTTTATTACCCTACGTTCATACTTGGCCAAAGTAAAAATAAATAAAAATAAAGCCATGCTTTGCAAGGCCCTTAAGATACTAGAATACTATTGCAGCACATCCATATCGCGACATTAAACTCCTGGCGGTCCTCAAAACTAATTCTGGATCGCAGACTCTCCATGACCTTAAAATCCAAGACACACAGAAATATAGATATTTCTATAGATTACAATGGATCTGCAAGGAAATGAAAGCACTCTGGCATACATATCGTAAAACATTTGTACTATTTCCCCCCTCCCCCCACCCCTCCACATTCAAAGAAGGTCTCATAGCTTTTCACATTTAGGCCACAATGTTTGACACCAAAAAGGACAGCCACCAACATCCCAGAACACACCATATACAACACTTCTCAACACTTCCTCTTTGCTATGATCCAGGACCATGCCCTCAAGCGGAGATGACAAAGATAGAGTGATTTGGGGTTAGCAGGTATTTCTTTAGAAAAATTCGCAATGGTTTTAAATTCAAATTAAAAACTGCTGGGGGATTAGCATGTGAAGGAAAAAGGGGAACAATAAAAGACAATGACGCAAGGTTTTATTTCAACCTTCCAGTGGATTTCATCACAGGAACGCATGGAGTTGCCCATTTACAAACCATAGTGAGCACCAAGTTTAGTGTTGCACCGCATTTCTAAGTAATTGTTGCCGTTGGCCAATCTCTGGAAGTCCCCTCATGTGCAGAGAACCCTTCCTCCCCTCTCAAGACACACAGGGCCCGTTCTCTCTGGGGTTTTTTTCTCTTTTAATGTGTACTCGTGTGGTCACAGAAAATACAGAGGGGGCAGAGAGAAAAAGCAGAACCTTTACACACACACATCCACCCCTTGCAGGGAAACGAAAGTCTGTGAACCTACATCGAAAAAACCCCAAACTACATGATTTACAGATTTTAAAGTGTCTGCTGCTCTAAGTGATCAGCAATCAATTATCTGCCTTTTATTTGCATTAGCTTTGAATCCCACAATATGTTTCTTTCCTGCTTTCATATCGGAGAGCATTTCATCTAAAGCAAACTGATAGATTGCTATGAAGTTGGTCATCGCTATAGTAGGGATCTCCATTGACACTTAAAAGGTTCATGCCGGTAGTAAAGGGTTTGTGCTAGTAACTTTCTTTCATTATTTAGTTTAAAAGAAAAAAAAAAAACAAAAAACAACATTCTAAGTTTTATGTTGCTTTTATATCTGTGTGCATGTGCAAATCATTGTGCAAGAGTGCGTGTATAAATGGCTGTGCAAGTGTGTGCGTGTATAAATGGTAGTGCAAGTGTGTGCGTGTATAAATGGTAGTGCAAGTGTGTGTGTATAAATGGTTGTGCACGTGTGTGCGTGTATAAATGGTTGTGCAAGTGTGTGCGTGTATAAATGGTTGTGCAAGTGTGTGCGTGTATAAATGGTTGTGCAAGTGTGTTGTGTGTATATAGAGCATTTACCCTTTGGAAAGGAGGAAATATGCCAACATTAACCTGTTTAAACCTCTTCAGTGACGGTGGGTCCTGCATATCACTGCGGAAATGTGTTACAAGTCTCTCTGACACAAGTAATCCGTAAATGAAGGTGGATGGGATGATTATGACCCCATGCTCCCGGATTAGGGTTGCCAGCTAGTAAAGCATGTGTGGATACTTTATGTGCAGAAGAGAATGCTGCTTGTATGGAGTGGAGAAAACACCACAGTGCGTGAAAAAGTAGAACCGTCCATATTACTGTCCTAAAGAAGCAGTGATACAGTGCAGTGATGTAGGACAGCACTTTTCTTTTAAAAGGTGCAGCCATTTTTAGACGCCATTTTAAGACTTCAGATACATTTATGTTCTAAGAAAATGTGATGGCTTTTCCCCCCCAAACAGATGCTCTTGTACATCGCACCCTCTTGTACCAGAACACATTTGACTTCCAAATATGTGTTATGAACCCAAACACAAGTAAAGAACCCCGTGACATGTCACTACAAAGCCAAGTGGCATCATCTGCTCCCGTGAACTCACCATGTCCGTTGGTAACATGCTTTTGCATTCTTCCTTTCCGAGGTGTTGAATGGCATGAAGATGAAGTGTTAGTGGTGGCTGCGTCCTCCGTCTCTCCATCGTCTTCCTCGACGTCCTCCTCTTCTAGAGAGCTTCCGAAATACACCATGTTGTCGGGCAGCGCAGGGGAACCTGCATGTGTTAGAATACATTACTGCTGCTGGTCTGCTGCAGAGCACTGTGCCATGGGGATGTCTTTACAGTGCCATACCAAAAACACTGGTATACGGTAAAATGGGAGAGCGGTGATGTGCAGACCTTCAGCTTTCAAGCTGGCCGGATGTTGTGCGCACACACACACACACACACACACAGACACAGACACACACACACACACACACACACACACAGACACACACACACACAGATACACACACACACACACAGACACACACAGACACACACACACACACACACAGACACACACACAGACACACACACACACACACACACACACACAAACAGACACACACACAGACACACACACAGTGCTGGGGAAGAAGGGATGTTGCAGCCATGGGTAGGAGCTTCTCTCTGCGCCGCTCGGCTGCATAATGTCGGTGCGCTGGTGAATACTGTGCCGCTCCTGATTGTAATTAGTGATTAGCACAGGAGAGGAGCGGGGTAGTGCAGTAATTATCAGCGTCATTAAGCAGCTGAGGGACCGGGGAGGAGCTACGATCCCCACCAGTAACATATCCACTTCCTCTGGGCTAGGGAGAGGAGGAGAGAGGGCTGCTAGGGTGGCCAGTGGATGGGGTCTGTAGGGGAAGCCCCTGGGGGCTGCCTGTTACCCACCAATGCTCTGGAGTTCTCCCAATAGTTTATATTTCTGTGCATTCACAGTAAGCTCAAATGTCCAGCAGTAGGGAGGCCCACTAGCGCATATATATATATATATATACACACACATATACACACACACACACATACACACACACACACACACACACACACACACACACACACACACACTGTAATAGTTGATTTAGTTTAATTTAAAAAAAAAAAATCATCCTCATCTACCTGAGTATTCAACAAAAAAATTAAACGCATTTAACCGCTAAATCAATTTTCATCTCTTTCTTCTGAAACAAAGACAATAGAACAGTAATGGCCTCAGAACAATGGAGGACACACACGCAAGTTACTTATGAGAAACAAATGCCATTCAAATCCCTGGTGACCCTCTTGCCACCCTACTTGGTTCCAGGAATCGCTCATGCAAGCACTCTGAATACCCAGATGAATGCAGCCCTGCCTGTGAATGGCTTTTTGTACTCAATCCAGATTTCATTTATGTAAACCAAGAGTCGTGTTTCCTCAGGTTACCGGATGTCACATTAAGAATCCGATTCCAGGCCATGAGCTGCAGGGCTGTCAGCTATCCAGTGTAATTGGGCACTAGCTTACTGTGATATAGTAAATGCATATATACAAGACATAGAATGGCAATGCATAGATACATACAATAAAAACATGTTCCAATCAGAGTCTGTTCCTTTTCATTGACACATTTTGGCAAAGATGGTTACAAAAAAACTGCCTTCATCAAGTAATGAAAAACAATTAAAAAACATTTTTATTAATGTTATTTGATACTTTAAGTCATTTTCTGGAATTTAAGCTAGTTGATCTGCTTTCAAAAATGTGAATTGCATATTTTTGATGGAAAGAATGGTACACAAACAGAATAAGATGTATCCTTAGGCTGCGGCCACGCTGGCGCTGACCGCGCTCATGCTTGAGAGCGGTGATGTCACCAGCTCTCCAAGCATGAGCGCCGGGTGTCATCGCTATTTCGCAAGCGTGCGCAGGGGGGCGTTGCGGTCAAGTTGAGCGCGCTTGAAAGTTACATTTGTTTGTTTACTCAAGTGCCAAGCTTGAGGGAGCGTGCGTGCCCGCACACCGCGTGAGCGGGGACTTATACATATAGATTTATGTAAGTAAAAGGGGCAAGCACTGCGCGCTTGGCGCTAGCGGGGACGCAGCCTAAGAAATACCATAGAAGGCAATGAGATTTTTTTACATATATATACAGTATTTGGTTGTCAGGAGATTTATAACTCTCACAGCATTTACTTACATGTTCGTATATTTTCTTTTCCCCACATATTTCAACACCGCCAATCTTTTTTTATATATTGCTCTCTAGCTATTGCAGAAGAACGATACACTTCTGATACTAGTCATCTTAGCTGAGCTCTACTTACTTAATGTAACTTTTTTTATTTGAAATGCTTCGTGTCGTATTGTATTATGATTTGTTATGAACGTATGCCATTTATTCTTTTAAATGATGTATATAAATGAAGCTACAACGCAGCCACAAAGAGAATAAAAATAAACGGACTACATTTTTTTTAATTACACCAATATAGCTGGTGACATTCAAACTGGTTGTTCATAAAAGTTTCATTTCACTCCTCGTTCCAGACTAATTTAAGGACGTTTACAAATGTGACAGAATAATTCAAGTCTTGGATCAAACTGCTGGTTTCACTGCGAGCACGCGGTTGTGCTCTGCCAGAGCAACATTTCATGGGGTTTTTCCAGTGTAATCTGGCAGTATCTGTGCAATGTTTACTTTCGTATAAACCAAATGTTTTCCTCTGGACAGAATTCAAACTGTGGTGAGTTACAGTCACTACAAAAATAGTTTCATTTCAACCGTCTTCTCTGTAATTTGAGAAGTGGTTTCAGCAAAAAAATTGGATTCTCCTCCTTCCATGTTTTTATTTTGTTTGACAATGAAAGGTACGATTTGTTCATTCTGCATAGAACTTAACAAAATTTGGTGTGTGGATAAAAAAAACCGATGACTTAAAAATAAAATAATAATAATAATAATAAGACAAGTATTATTAAATGAGTGAGGTTTTCCTGGCAGTACTTGTAAACAGTGTAACGTGAAGTCTGATCTGTTGTACTGTGATATATATATATATATATATATATATATATATATATATATATTTTTTTTTTTGTTTCCTGCTGTAAATCTAAACTATGGAAAACTGCCAAACTTTTATAAATGATTTAAAATGAATTAGACCTGTCTGCTTTTAATTTCAGCAGAGGCATCAATCACCTTGTTGTAACCATAGTGCTGTCATACATACAATGTGATCTCCTCTGTGGCGCCTGGAGAAGGGCACTGCACAAGGCCACGTGGCTGGGTTTAGCTTGATCTCATTACTTATTACTTCCTCTCAATACGAGGGGAAACTGCACAAAAACATCACAATGTTTATTTGAAACAGCAGCAAGCAGCAGGATTTCAGCTACCTAGTATGCAACCTACTAGCTTCAGGCTTCTTCCTATATACTGTCATGTATATTAAACAGATTTTTTTTTATTGCCCTACTGTATGTGCGCATTATGAAACTGAAACTACACATATGAATACTCAGCAGTAATTCCAGATAATTCAACATGTCAAGGACAGTACTTTAGTTTTAGGGGGGAAATGATGCTACAGACAAAATCAAGTAACTGGATCTGATTTGGAGATAAAAAGATACAGTATAAATGTTTTCAGCCATTCTATCTTTTGCATCTATCTGTGCGTTCATCCTACGCACCACTTAGATTGTAAGCTCTTTGGGGCAGGGACTCCTTTTCTGAATGTACTTTTAAATTTGAAGCGCTTATTCCCATTATGTGTTATATTACTATGTCACGTGCATTACTGAAGTGAAGCGCTGTGTACATGAATGATGCTATATAAATAAACATATAAAGCTCAACCCCCTTATAACGCTGTGCTTGGGGTGCAAAGAATCCCATCGCGCTATAAGCGGACCGCGTTACAAATAATGTACAATTGTATGCATTGTACAATAAAGTATTTAAGATGCCAATAATCGTGTTGTAAAGTATTCATAAATACGAAAATTGGGAGCCGCGCTTGCATCGCGTGATAAGCGGATCCGCGCTGTAACGGATCGCGTTATAACGGGGTTGAGCTGTACATACATTCCACTTGTGTAGCTTCAAAACCTCTACAGAAGTAGCGCTTTGTTAACTTGAATTAGAAAAATCCATGGCTCCTTGAGTGTTTGAAGGCTGCCATGGCATGTGTTGTTCAGGATTGACACCGCTTCGGACCATGAAGAATTATATGCGCCAACATAAATGACACATTTCTTTTTATTCAGTGGAAATGGGTATCCCAGAATACATGAAAGTCTACTGGACAATTTTAGACTTTTCCAAAATGCAAAGAAGTATCTCATGCGCCAAACAAAAGAACATTGATCATTGACTACTTCCTTTACACGTTATTGTTGAAATATAAAAAAAATGGGTCTTTAAAAAATATATATTTTCATTTAGTATGGATGTTTTTTTTTATTGTATTTATTTGGTGTGTCTTTAGGTGTACAGAGACCTTTTATTAAATCGGGAAGTCGGTGACTGCTGTATTAAGAGAGTAATTAAGCATTCTTCCTGCGTTTCCTTGTGTGACTATTTTTCCATTCAACAAAAATGTTTCGGATGTATTAACTTCAGATAAGTAGAGCTCAGCGGACAGTGCTAAATAACCATTGGGTGATTTCAAGCATAATGAAAATATCAATGTGTTAAGACAGACCAAAAAACAACAAGTCCCACCCAATATTTCCATAGCCTAATACAATGAAGTGGTGAGTATATGGCCAAGAAAATATTTAGCGGAGATATTGATACAGCACCTGAAGAAATGATTTATTGTTGTACAGTATGTTCTTAGTGACTACAAATTGAGAGCTCTTACCTCGAAGACACAGAAATGTGAGGAAATCTTCCGTTTTGGGCTTGCGTTTGGTGAGGTCTGAAATTTGAGTTACTGGAGGGGGTAGCAATGGTTCCACTATTTTTATGGGGGTTGTGCTCGGACTGTTTGGCTGGGATTGGGCAAATTTTCTTTGTGCTTGCAGCCTTGGCCTGCAAAAGAATGAAAACACAATGTAACACACACTACTAATATCAGGTGCACCGAGTCATAGTAGATTGGGCTAATACGTTCCAACAAATATATTGCATAGAAACATTGAATAAAAATGAGAGAGAGAGACAGAGAGAGAGACAGAGAGAGAGACAAAGAGAGAGAGAGAGAAAGAGAGAGAAGAGAGAGAGAGAGAGAGAGAGAGAGAGAGAGAGAGAGAGAGAGAGAGAGAGAGAGAGAGAGAGAGAGAGAGAGAGAGAGAGAGAGAGAGAGAGAGAGAGAGAGAGAGAGAGAGAGACAGGACAGAGACACAGAGAGAGAGACAGAGACACAGAGAGAGAGACAGAGACAGAGACAGAGACAGAGACAGAGACAGAGACAGACAGAGAGAGAGAGAGAGAGAGAGAGAGAGAGAGAGAGAGAGAGAGAGAGAGAGAGAGAGAGAGAGAGAGAGAGAGAGAGAGAGAGAGAGAGAGAGAGAGAGAGAGAGAATGAATACAAGACTTGAAATCCTATTTGAAGCTCTTTAATTGGTCTGAACCTTTAGGGGCTAATCAAGATTGATAAGCAAATGTCTCTGGCAAAGACATGGCAAAGTTTGCATTCTAACATTAAACTTCATACCGCCTGAATTTCACATGAAAGGTCTTGCTTTTGAGCACCTGACCATTCCACCAATATACACACAAAACATCCAGGTAATAAGACATTTAAAAAAAAACAAGTGTATGTTTTCACAGGATAAAATCAGTTAAAAAAACATTATTTGAAGGAAGCCAACTACACTTGTAAATTGTTTAAAAGGTTTGACACACTACGTTGGATTGCCCCTAAACGGATGTTAAAATGTATTATTGTGCCTACAGTATGTTACACACTTTAGGATTCACACACCATATTATCCTTAATTTGCTCAATTTCCTTGAGCAAAGGTACAGGAAGTCTATTGACCTTATTCACCCCCAACAATTTAACATGTACCCATACACGCGCTTTAAATGAATAGCCAGAAGGGGTCATCTGGCACAGTACGACGTATGGGCCCCAGTGTACGAATATGTTAAGTAATTCATTTAATTTGACTTCTACAAAGTTTTGTTCATCTGCTATTCAATGTGTTATCATGCTTACCAGTAAACTAAAAGTCTAAACTGTCTCTCCAACAAAGACAGCTCACCTCCCTATTATGTAAAGCGTCTGGAGGTACTCTTAGAATGTGTGTCCATTCTAGCAGCCCAGAGTACCGAATGCTAACATGGGGAGCAGCTTCACGTGATGCCTTTACAAATGTATAAATCACACCTGGCGAGTTGCGGACTCTGCCAACACCATGTTGGAAAAAACAAATATGGGCTCAATGACTCCATCAAAGTCAGAGTTGGAGCATAAAATAATCCCACAGATGTGCAGTGTAGGGTGGATTTCATAACATGTTTCTCCCACCTGCACAATCTGTGGGAAGGGAAGCGAAAGCCCCATATACAGAGCTGCCTCTGTTCTAGCCCAGCCTCCTCCAGGCAGTGTGCAACTTGCACTGAATGTGTCCCTAGCCTATGAAGAAAAATGTAAACAAACATCTCGACTAAAACCACTCGCCATAAACGTCACCTATTTTGAACTTTTTTTTGGAGCAATGTTGATAAATTCTATGAACAAGTAAACGTAGGGTGATGTCCCTAAATCACTGTTATAGCAACAGCAACATGGTTCCTCGTGAGTCAGGATCCGGATGAAAAGCAGTCAGATTAAGAAAAAGAAAAAAACAGAGATAACTTTACGGTTTTCTTTACTTTGTTTTTATCGACATTTGGGATTTCAGGAAAACAGTTATTTTCAGCCATGTGAATGGCGTGATATTTTTTTTACATTTGACAGAAATACATTTAGTTTTGATGCTGAACTTCTTCCCTTTTTCTCTTTCAGTTTTATATTTTCCCTTCAACCTTTTTGCCCTTTACTCTTCCAAGTCGTGGCTGTATCACTGCTCGCACAAACGGACACGCGGGAAGTAGGCAGACAAAGGTGGCTCAGTTTAGCTCAGCCTAAACTTTTTAAGGAGGAAATACAAAGTAGTTGCTAAATGAACAAAAAAATAGGTAAATTTCAGTGGAGTCAGACAGGGCAAATATGTTGTAAGCACACATTTTAACCCATTTGCTACCAGAGGGTCAAGCTACACATTGCAGAACGTCTAGCAGCAATAGGTGTAATGGTGCCCTCTGTCATTGCTACTCTTTACCCAAGGCACAAATTCACTAACACAAACTGATGCACGCAGACACGCAGGCTCTGACACGCAGACACGCTGGCTCTGACACGCAGACACGCTGGCTCTGACACGCAGACACGCAGGCTCTGACACGCAAACACACACCACACACACAATGGCACTGACAGACACATGCTGATATTTACAATGATATACATGGATATGCGTAGGGGTGCTAGGCCTCAGGATTTTGTTACTGTGGGTAGCAAGTATCACTATTTGAAAAGTACATTCAACACTGCAATCGATAACACAGGCTTCCTGATTAATATTCCTCACTCCTGTCACCTCCTGATATCGGTCACATTAAGATGATCAGTGGGTCTGAAGGTCGTTCTGGCTCTAGTGGAACTAGGTAGAGTTGTCATCTAAAATTCTGAAAGACCTCTGAAACCTTAACATGCATTATCATCCTGATCACAGGCGTCTCGTCTCAAAAAACCTCCACCGTTAGCATATAGCAAATATTGGCAATTCTTTATTGGCTATATGCCAACGGTGGACGTTTTTTGTCGCCTTTTTCACCCACCGTAACTTAAAATGTGTAGGCATATATGTATACACACACACACACACACCACATTTTAAGTTATGGTGGGTGAAAAGGGCGACAAAAAGCCTCACTTGTGAGCACATTCACATGTCTTAGACAGGTCTCCGACCCTGTCTTTCAAAGATTATCACCCAGCATATAGTGCTCCCACTGCAGCAAGGGATTCTGGGAAATTACTTGCAAATGAGCACACAATGTGTCTCAAATGTGTATGTTAAACCTACCCAGCCTTGAAAATTGCAAAGCCAGTACAACCAACCCCACACTGATGATACCCATTAAGGTTGAAACATGTCTGTGAGTGGTTTGACTGGCTCTGCATCTAATCCCATGCTGTGCTTAAAATCTGTGTGAACAGCAGGGCATTTGCTTATATGGGTTCCATGTAAAAATGGATTTCAGGCAAAAGGTGACACAATGCAGACCTGTCTAAGACGTGAATGTTCTCACAAGTTATATATAATAAGTCATAATGAACACCACAGACTACCTGCGGGAAGCACACAGGCAACTCTCTGATTCAAAGTATTACACCCAACTGCAGGAGGATCCAACTAAAAAATACATGCGAGAACTCAACAGGATCATTAAAACACTCCCGATCCACACAAGAGAACAAATTCTGGACCTGATACCAGCTAACCCAAAACCTGGCACATTCTACATGCTCCCTAAAATTCACAAAGAGGGTAACCCTGGGCGCCCTATTATCTCTGGATCTGGCACACTTACCGAGAATATTTCTGGCTGGGTGGAGGGCATTCTAAAACCACTTGTCAGGAACACACCCAGCTATATCCAGGATACCACCGACCTGCTAAACAAACTGAATGCCATTGGCCCCCTCCCTACAGGAACAATACTAGCAACTATGGATGTAGAGTCACTTTATACAAACATCCCCCACGAGGATGGGATTTCAGCCTGCAGATACTTTCTGGGATCGCAGGAGCCACTCACAGAGACAGTGACTAAATGCATTGAATTTATTCTGACCCATAACTACTTCACATTTGGAAATGACACATACCTCCAGACAACCGGGACCGCTATGGGTACTCGGATGGCGCCACAGTATGCCAATCTGTTCTGCGCAAAACTGGAAAGTGACTTTCTGTCCACCTGTCACTTGAAACCCCTTACATACCTTCGCTACATCGATGACATCCTCCTGATTTGGACCTCTGGCGAACAGGACCTCCTACAGTTCTATGACAACTTCAATACTTTCCACCCGACCATCAACCTCAAACTCACCCATTCCCCGGATGAAGTACATTTTCTAGACACCACCATTACTATAAAGAACAACCAACTACAGACTTCTGTATACCGCAAACCTACAGACAGAGCCAGCTATTTGAGGGACAACAGCTTCCACCCGACACACACCAAACATGCAACCATCTACAGTCAAGCCATACGATATAACCGGATATGCTCCAACACAGCAGACAGAGACCAGCGGATTAAAGCCTTGAGATCAGACTTTATAAACCGTGGATATAACCACAGAATTGTAGACCAGCAAATTCACAAAGCCACCAGAATACCAAGAAGTGATCTCCTTGGATACAAACAGAAGGAGACAAGCGACAGGGTTCCTTTGGTGGTCACATATAACCCACACCTAGAAGACCTACGCAAGATCGCCAGGAAACTACAACCCATCCTCCAGGAAGATACAAGACTGCAACAGGTCTTCCCTGAAGCACCCTTATTATCATACAGACAACCCCATAATCTCAAGAATATTATGGTGAGGAGTAAAGTATTCAGCAGTACAACTGAATGCGGGACAAAACCATGCCAGGACCCAAGATGCAAAACCTGCGCAATGCTCTACACAGCGGACACAATACAAATACCACACAAGAATCGGGAATACAAAATCAGAGGAGGGTTCACCTGTTCCTCCAGCAATGTCGTGTACCTCATCATGTGCATGAAATGCCCAGGGGGCTGCTACTACATAGGTGAGACAGGACAGGGGCTAAACAAGAGAATGAACCTGCATCGCCACAGCATCACACGCGGAACAAGAGACAGTCCTGTTGGCGAACATTTCTCTGACTCTGGCCATAAGATGAACGATCTGAGGGTTGCCATACTCAAAGGTAATCTTAAAACCCCGAAAGAGAGACGGTTGCATGAATACAAATTTATGCAACTGTTCGGGACACTTAGCAGTGGCCTAAACAGAGATCGAAATTTTATGAGTCATTACTGACACTAGCGAACTCTCTTCCCATGAGCGCTAAAGGCCATGTCTGTACATACTGTGCTATATGTATGCACACACAGCTGTCTCTCACACATACTAATACTCCTTATTTTTCCATCCATATACACCAATAGGGACCACATAGTATCCACACACACTTTTAGTTGTGCTACAAACTCTCACATTTCCACACCCACCCACACCATTTATATCCCTCTCACTCCACACACACCTTGTGTAGAGCACTGTTTATACTGTGGGCTCTCCATTCATTTTTATTCACACTGATACACATACACACTCTTTCTTCACTTGCTTTCAGTTACCCTTTGACACCTCTAGCCATAAAACACATCCACACCGGGGGAAGGAGAAGCACAGATAACATTCCAAGGGACACTGTTTTTAAGTTATCCTTGCTTCATTCATTGTAACATCGCCGGAAGAAGAGATCAGTGTATCTCGAAAGCTCGCACAAATAAAAGCATTTCGTTAGCCACAGAACGGTATCATCTATTTATTTTTTGATTATTGAAGCTCGGCTAACACGGTACTGATACCTCTACATATATATATATATATATATATATATATATATATATATATAAATGAGTACTTCAGTATTAGGTGACACCTTTTTTATTTGTACAATTTTTATGTCATAGGACAAGCTTTTGAGCGTTCTGAATGTTTTGTCATCGGACAAGCCTATGACATAAACCTCATCGGACAAGCCTATGACATAAATTGTTAGTCCAAATAAAAAAAGGTATCGCCTAATATTGAATTACTCATTTATTCTGCACTATCGCAACTGGACTAACACGGCTATTTCGATTTTATATAAACAACTTTTTTTTGTACCATCTACAGCTTATCTGGACCCTTACATTTACATTTCTCTTGTAGTTGGCTGGTTATGTTATCCTTCCTCCCTCCTATCTAGAAGCTGTAGAGTATTTGGGTTGCCATCTACTCTAACCCGGTCTCCAAATGCAGTTAGTGTGCGTGTGCGTGCGTGTGTGTGTGTGTGTGTGTGTGTGTGTGTGTGCGCGCATGTGTATGTGTGGGATGCATTTTTGCTTCTGTTGCACACGATTATCATATTTTTATTTACATTGTTTCTGAGATAATTAAGTTTTGCTTTTCATTCTTAAAAAGGATCACGTTCATTTAAATATTGTTTTAAGCAGCAGGGACCCCCAGCTTGAGAAAGTCTCTTTAAATCCCCTGTTCCTCTGATATTCATTATTCTGCAAGACCTATTATACTTCTTCGAACTGTGAACCAAATGGTAAGCGAGAAGCATAAAACCACCAGACAGCAACTAATTTAGTACCATTTTTAAGTCTGATCTATACATATTTAATGCACCTGTATGCAAAAGTATACATCCCTTCAATTGCTAAGTATACACATACACACAGGCACATAGTACGTTCAGAATACCCACCTCAGACTCATTGTGGAGGATGTCAGTCCATGTTCCTTGTACAACCTTAACACCTATTAGCTTTGGCAAAGAAAACCAAGGCACAGGCATGGCATTTTTCCCGAGCAGCTAGGGGTCCCCAGACAGAATTCAGGCAAGGCATGAATATTAGCTTTTGACTGACCCGTTAGGTTTGATCCAACTGAAAAAGCAAAAACTGAGCCAAGTGTCTACACACACAGATTTCCACCGTGGAATCAATTACTCCATTTACATGGAGACAGCGATGAAAAGTCAGTCAACAGAGTTTTTCACACATTTTTCTAACACTTAAAAGCAGAGCTCTGTGGGGGACGGCATTTCTGTACAATCAACCAAAGTATTTAAGTATTCATTTAGAAAAATGGATTGTAACTTCATATCTGCAGCATTACAAGTTGCAAATCTGCAAGTCTATAATATCCCACTGAGATCTTGCTATACTTGATGAACAGTTAGGCTAAGTCCATAGTGGATCCAGCCGGGCGGAGGCGCGCTGAGGGAAAGCGGATGTTTTTCCTGGCCTTAGATCGCGCGCCGTCCTTGGGCTTGTCGGGTGGGGGGGGCCTGTGACGTCACGGAGCTGGTTCGCCCTCATTGGGCGAACCGCTCACGTGACCGGCCCTGCGCTCCGGCGAGCGCAGAAACTAAAGATTAGGTAAGACACACGCTTCCGCAAGCGTGCGCGAGCCCCTGCTAAAGCCGCTCTCATTGCGGCTGCAGGGGCTCACTGCCGAGCAGCAGCGCGCCTCAGCACGGGTCAGCGCCTAAGCGCAGACCATGCCCAAGGCCTAAGGCTGCGGCCCCGCTGCCGCTGAGCTCGCTCATGCTTGGAGAGCGGTGATGGCACCAGCTCTCCAAGCATGAGCGATCGCTGTCCTGCAACATTTTTCGAGCAGGGGGGTCGTGGCTATTATGGGAGGGGGTGTGTCATTGGCTGTATAGGGGCTGTCTGTGTTTCTGTGTATATCTCTGTTTATATTTCTCCCCCCCCGTCCCCTCATCTCTCTCCCCCATTACGCTCTCTCTCTCTCCCCCCCATTGCTCTCTTTCTCTCTCTACCCCCCCTGCGCTCTCTCTCCCACCCCCCTGCGCTCGCTCCCCCGTTCCCCCTGCGCTCTCTCTCCCCCCCCTGCGCTCTCTCCCCTGCCCCCCCCCCCTGCGCGCTCTCTCTCTCTCCCGGCCCACCTCTCTCTCCCGGCCACCCCTCTCTCTCCCCCCCTTGCTTTCTTTCCCCTCTCTCTCACCCTTCTCCCCCTCTCTCTCTCCCTTCTCCCCCCTCTCTCTTTCTCTCTCTCTCTTTCTCTCTCCCACCACACCACTCCGTTTGCCCCCCCACCACCACACAGCAGCACTCCGTTTGCCCCCCCACCACACAGCAGCACTCCGTTTGCCCCCCCTGTCCATTTGCCCCCCCTCTGTCCGTTTGCCCCCCCCTCAGTCCGTTTGCCCCCCCCCTCAGTCCGTTTGCCCCCCCTCAGTCCATTTGCCCCCCCCTCAGTCCGTTTGCCCCCCCTCAGTCAGTTTATCCCCCCTCAGTCCGTTTGCCCCCCCCTCAGTCCGTTTGCCCCCCATAGTCCGTTTGCTCCCCCCCCTTTCCACTTCTCTCTGCTGAATTCAGTGTCAGTATGTGTGACAGCAGGACAGTAGAACACGCCCTCTCACTTCCCATTTGTCAGAGCAGGGTCATGTGACCCTGCTCTCAGCAGGAACGTATCTCTCCCTTGTCTCCCCAAGCACAAAGCTTGGGAGAGCGTGTGCGCACGCGCATGAGCGCGCGAGCACAGCGGGAGAGGGGTTGTGCTGATCCACATTGCAGAAGGTAAGCGCGCCAAGCGCATAGTGAGCTCAGCGCCAGCGGGGACTCAGCCTAAGTGTTCACACACAGTACTTGGGTAAACTCAATGTCTGAAGGACCAAGCATGGATATGTTGCATTCCCCTACAGTACTGAAGGGGTTAATCAACAGAAGACCAGCTGTTAGATAGACATGCACAAATGCATGTCAATACATTTATCAGATAGACCCAATAGAGTTAATCAAATGATATTAAAAACACATCTTGGCAGTTAGATTAAGTCTGTTCAATGAGCCACTGTAGAGTTGCAAAAGGCCCAATGAAAACCATGTGTGTGGAAAGGGAACGTGATTCTTCACCAAACATAAATCAAGCCAGTCTAAAAAGGGACAGAGTATCTTTCAATAAAGGTTGTCTTTAAGAGAAAAGAAAAAAAAAGACCTAGGCAGACCTGCCCAGAGTTTCACCATGTTTAGGAAGTTGCTTTGTTGGATCTTGGAGCATGTACAGTAACACGATGTTCAGGAAAGCGATCAGTTCAGTTTAGGAGTATTCGATAAACTAGAACATCAGGTTACAGGAAAACCATAGGCCTTTTGGCCCCAGGACTAGCTGAGTCGCTTACATGGAAGGTACAATTTAAGTCACATGCTGAAAAGCACAAAACGTTAAGCTGGGGGAATCTGCATTATTTATTAGAAACGCTTCCTTGAGGCCATCACCAGAACAAAAGCATTTCTGAATGGTGATAAGAAAATGGACTGCATAATTGGTCTTTATCCAAGGGGCATCATGTCGGTGTGGACACTAGCCCTCGGGGGGGGGGGGGGGGGGAAGCTTGGCAATAGCCTAATGGCTAGTTGTACCATGGGGCACCTGCTGATATGTCATCCAGTTAGTGTTGGAAAGTTGCTATTGGTTCTCACGGGCGGCCAGTGGTCAGGGCGCAGCCGCTCGCGAGGGCTCTGACGGTAGGGTATTAAAGTGTATATATATATATATATATATATATATATATATATATATATATATATATACACACATATCCCATCACCTTGAGAAAGGTCCCGTGTGGAGGACCGAAACGTTGGTTACTATGTCTCACTAAATACAAAACTTCTTTTGACAACTTTGTGGAGTGCTGCCTCTGATATTCGCTCAAACGGTATCGTATTGCTTATATATACACACATATATATATATATATATATATATATATATATATATATATATATATATATCTGGCAAGCCAGGGGGGTTATTGATGTTAAAGTCATTGGTTAAAAAAAGTTGATGCTGCAGCCTTTACCACCATACTTCCATTGTCTGTGTATTTATAGTTAGGAGTAGTTTAGACATGCGTCCGGCGCTGGACATGAAGGTTCAGAAGTGTTAATGAATTTGTGCTCGGTTGGGAACGCCTGCAATCAAGGCGTGATACGATAGCCAGTGGAACCCACTAGGATCCCTGATAGCTTTGATATAACTTACTGCCAGAATAAAGAGGGATTTAGAGGAATAAAGATACTTTGCTTGGTAAGTCAAAATCCTTCTAATATTCACCCTTAACAATCGAGATTTAAATGGAATTACTGCAAAGCTATGTTGCTTTTACAGAAGCCTTTGTTGCTTATACAGAAGTTTGAGTAGCTGTATTGGTCTGGGTTTGAGTCCGGATTGCTTCGTAAGTTAATAGGGTTAAAACAACATTCCACATCAAGGACGCACAAACTGCCCAACTCCCCTTCTTACAGACTTCTTTATATTTAGCTGGAAAATAATTGCCCCTGAAAGCCATACAGTAGAAACATAGGATTTGCCAGCAGATACGAACCACTTGACCCACTTAGTCTATTTGATCCTTGGCTTTGTCTCATATTTAGTGTCGCCTTATGTCTGCCCCAAGCATGTTTACATTCCCTTTCTATATTGGCTTCTACCCCCTCTGCTGGGAGGCTGTTCCTTGAGTCCACCACCCTTTCCATGAAGAAGTATTTGCTCACATTTTCCCTGAGCCGCCACCCTCCAGTGTCAGAGAATGTCCTCCTGTTCTAGCACTCCTCTTTCTCTGATATATGCTCCCTCCTGTACTTTGTTTAAACCCTTTATGTATTTGTACGTTTCTACCATACGCCCCTCTCCCTTTTATCCTCTAAACTGGACATATTAAGGTCCTAGAATCTTTCTTAAGCTTTATGCTGTAGACCAGGGGTGGGCGACGCTTACGCCCCACGCTATTCCCCACAACATTTAAATTAAATGCCGGGGGAGCGCGCAAGGCCTCTGTAAGCCCCGTACCTTGAGTCCTGCAGCTTGAATGGCACTATAAGCGCAGCCTTACACAGGGAATGTCCCACTAAGCTACGAAATAAACTACAACTATCTAAAAGTGGCTCAATTATACAAACGTAATTATTATTAAAGCAAAATACTTTTTTTTGTTTCTTCGGGAATTAACGTTTTTTTTTTTTTTTAGCTTTTAGGGGAATAATAAAATGCATCTATCAAATCTTTCCTGCACCTTTTGTTCCCTCCCACTCAGAGGACCAAGCAGGAAAAGGGAAAGATCCCTACGGCTGTGGAACAGGACGGCAGAGCAATCCAAACACTGACCCATCAAACAACAAAGAAGCCAATGGCAATCTAATCACAATAACTTTCAGCGTACCATGTTTGCAAATTACATTTTGAATGGTGATCTGTAAAGGTTAACCCCTCAAATGCCACTCCCCCATTGGGAGCGTATGCATCAGTGCTTTCACACCGTATTGCACCACCAAATAATTTGCAATAAGAAGTGCAGTCCCATATAGTAACGTGCATGTGGATGACTATACCACAAATACAACATTCAGAAACCTTAATTCGCTGTAAGGCTGCGGCCCCGCTGTCTGCGCTGCAAGCGCCTGCCATGCTGGCTGCATGTGCAGCCGAGTTCCCCCAGTCTGCAGTGAGCTGCAGCGGGAAAGACAGGGGGGGGGGGGGCGTGACGGGGGCACGGCCTTGACGTCACCCAGCAGGTTCGCCCTCATTGGCTGAACTGCCGGGGGCGTGGCCTAGCGCTCCGTCGCTAGTTCTACTCAGAATTTTCATGTCTGCCTGAAAACCTGGCTGGGTGGCGGCCCCATTGTGGGGCGGCTCTGGTCTCCGCGGGCGCTGCAGCAGCCAGCGGGGACAAAGCCTTACTATGTAATAGTTTAATAACTAAACTTAATCTGTAATGTACCACATTGTAAATACTGCACTATATTTTCCACCTCTCTGTGTCAATTAGATACTGTATGTAGGTTGTGAAGGAGAGAGGCCAGCTGTAGACATGTCTATTTTTGCTAATACCGCCAGTGATAATTTGCTGGCTTGAAACCACTCACCTTTTTCTCACTGGCCCATCTTCGGAGTCTGATGAAGTCACACTGTTGGTATGCGAGGACCCTTGTGAGGTGTCATCCTTTTCTGACGACTGTCCCAATCCTTTTGACTGTCCATCAAGGAGAAGACCTGCAGAAATGACAGAACCATCATCACAAATCAGTTTTGTAGAAACACGTTCTGGAAAACCTTTCGGAGAAATAAGTAGTACTATATTAGTAGTAAAGGATGTGGTCACTTCTTGAGTTTAATAAGGGCAGGTTGGTGTGTCAGATGAATGCAATGTGATCCTGGCAATTACGCTGCAGTGCCCATGGTAGACTTAGAAAAAACGAGATCATGAAGGAAAAGATCGTGCTTTCTAGTGTTGAGATAAAAAACAAAACGGTCTTTATCAATTAGCATGATAAATGATTGCTGCCTTAATCACTTTTCTATTAGGACAGCATGCAATGCATTATTACTGGCCTGCCTGACAGCACAGAGGTTAAGCATTTAAGTCACAATTTTCAAGAGTGATGACAGAATGAAAATAAACACATTTTAAAACACTTTGGTTCATCACCCCAATATCAACAGTAAGTCCCCATTGTCCATAGGTTTACTAAAATACTTTCATGGCGAGAGAATTTATAGGGTGGCATATCCAACCTAATTGTATAAAAGAACCACTGTGGAACACTCCATTCTGAACAAGCAGTTGGAAAGTAAACAAGGGAAGAAAGCAACTCAGAAACGAGACCAGTGTCTTCTCACAGTGTAAGTGGAATCCTCACCACTTCTAGACTTGACACCACTCTTCAAGCTGCAAACTGCCAAAACGTTGAACTATACACATACACACATTATTATTATTATTATTTAACAGGATTGAAACCAGGGAATCCCCTGGAGCTGGACTATGCTATTTTCAGCTTCCTATCCTGCTCTTTGTGAACTGTTTTGTGTCCCCCAGAAAGGGGAGAGGGGATGCAGCTAAGCTTTTAGTACCTGGGGAGTTCAGGTCCCTGGAGCTGAAAATAAAGCAGTTCAGCCAATTTCATTCCTGCTCAAAAATAAATTACATGGGGAGGGGGGGGAGAACAAAATAAAAGCAGCTGTGTTTGCGGCTTTAACTTATCAAGTAATACAAATACATACATGGGTCGAACATATAAATTGCCTGTGATAGCACCCTCTCCGCCATTAAAGTCTGCCATAAATAGATCATAAAACCGGAATGCTGAAGCTGTAACATGTGTGGACTGGTTGCTGCCCTATTTTGCATCAAAGGGGTCAATCTGAAGGTGAAGGAACAGAAACTGTAGCTCCTTTATGGCAGGTAAACGGCTGCATCAAGAAGCCTATGTCAGCAAACCAGCTGCAATGGTGGATGACTGAGAATTGCTAGCAGCATGATGGAGCAAGCCAAATTATTTCACCTACAGCATAGGTCACCAAACCGCTTTCAGATGGCAACGATTTGAGGATCGCTATCAAGTTTAGCTGGATCTGACCCAGCAGAGCAAACAGACAGGCCAAATCAACTCGGTGCCAATGCATTTGAATAGCGCTCGGAGTTCAGTAATAAAAAATAAAAAAATGTCTTGATGGGAACTCATTTTCAAATAAAGAGAGGCAAAATATCCATGTGAAGTGTGCCCTCAGGCGGTATAATGAGGGCACATTCCATCTCAGCCATTCATGGCAATTAAGCATCAAAACACCAGTCACAAAAGATTACATTGATCATGTTTTAAGCTGGTTTCATTTCTATTGCATTAACCTGTTAAGATGTTTAGTTGGGAGGGATTCCAAAGCATGGCAGAAAACAAGTGAACATGACCCATTCCGTACTGCAGAGCACAGGCCTCTCCAAAGAAAGCTTTAGGGACAAAACACAATAAAACGAAGGACAATCAACCATTTATATTCCCCATGGCACTGGGGCAACATCATGTGGTGTGGGACACACTGGTGGGCTTGTGATATTCAGCCAAACCGCTTCAGGGGTTCAGGGCTCGTGACCATGCGATCGGTTTAGGGTAGTGACCACAAGGCTACGATCTTGCCAGCAGAAGTGAAGCCCGTCCCCCATACACTGCCCTTCCCACGGTCTTCATTGCTCCCAGAGAAAACCAGCAAATATCACAGGGTGTGTATATTATGAGGGGTTCTGGCGTGCCGACCGTTCAGGGTACCTCAGGAGGGCAGCGTAAAACACAATACGCATGTTATGCACGTTTGTTTTGCCTCGGTTCTGGTCTCTTCCCTGCCAGTCGAAATAATAAGAGAATGAAAAAAGGCTCTTTGCCTTAAAGCTGCAGACCAAGCATGTGTGGGGTTTTAAAAATGAATCCGTTCTGTACTATGGGAAAATACTTGGGAGCATTGTTTTTTTTTTTTAAACAACTCTGAATTAAATGTTGAATGTATTTTAATGCAACAAGTATTTTTTTTGTTTCTATAGCAAGTATTTACAAAGTCTCATCCTATTTCTCTTCTGAAACAGGCTCTGGCACACACCTTTTTGAGCCCTCAAACCTCTCTAGCAATGCACATATGTAGTGACTGCCTGGTCACATGATCGTCCCCACAGAACTTTGTCATATTAATATGCAAATGCGTTCCCCTGACTGCAGAATACTCCTCTGCGGCCATTTAGTGAACCCCCGAGCCGAATCTTCGCCGATCGATCACAGGAAAACAGATCGATCAGCAACTTAGCTAATTACTTATCATTATGTGG
The DNA here is from genome assembly GCF_040206685.1 of Ascaphus truei. NCBI lineage: Eukaryota > Metazoa > Chordata > Amphibia > Anura > Ascaphidae > Ascaphus > Ascaphus truei. Next base: position 183,597,634 of record NC_134484.1, read on the forward strand.
ATTGTATTGATGCCCATACTAAAGGGGAAAAAATAATAATAAAAAAAACCAGCAGCTTGGACTGCTGCATTAATAGTAATGATATCACTCAAAACAGAAGCTAAAAGGTCATTCCAAGTAACAATGTTAACAAACTAACTTGTCTTGTCCACTTAACATTTCTTTATTTACTCACAAATATCTGTGTGTCTGTCTTGAGAAAAAAAATAATCTCTAAACTATATTACAATTAAGAAATCACAGCCCCGAAGAGTTGAGAGCAGGAGGTGGCCAACTCCCGTCCTCAGGGGCCACCAACAGGTCAGGTTTTCAGGATTTCCATGCTTCAGCACAGGTGGTCAATCAACAATTAAGCCACCTGTGCTGAAGCAGGGATATCCTGAAAACCTGGCCTGTTGGTGGCCCTTGAGGACTGGAGTTGGCCACCCCTGGCTTAGATAGTAAGAATGCAGCATTTATATATCTTAAATCAGACTTCATTTTCCTTGTGTTCTCTGTAGATCCGCAGTTACAGTCTTATACATTGGATACGGAGGCTATGCTATTCTTATTTGTATTATACATTGTTTCTTAGAATGTCAGTACATAAATTACTACATTCAACCAACTACAGTCATGGAAACATACTCTGCACTCATTGGTTTTCCATAGTTCAATTAGATTAGGTCATTGATAATGAGAGATGGTGCCAGCAGCACAGCTCAATAATTCAGTGTGATTGAATACCACAGAACCAGAACATTTCCCTCTGACTGCTAATAATAACATTAATAATAAACAGCAACATAGGGAGGACTGGTTTATGTATGTATGTATATCTTTATTTATATAGTGCCACTAATGTACGTAGCGCTTCATAGCAGTAATACACGTGGCATAATAATATAAATTAAAAAAACACAATGGGAAGAAGCATTTCAGACATAAAAGTAACTTTTAGGAAAAGGAGTACCTGCCCCGAGGAGCTTACAATCTAATTGGTAGGAGGAACATACAGAGACAGTAGGAGGGCTTTCTTTTAAGTGTGTCTGCAAGGGGCCAAGGTTTATGTATGGGGTGTAAAGTATCAGCCAGGGAGCTACTCATATGCCTCGTTAAAGAGGTGTGTTTTGAGGTGGGTCTTAAATGTGGATAGAGAGGATGCTAGTCGGGTATTGAGGGGAAGGACATTCTAGAGGTGTGGGGCAGTCAGTGAGAAAGGTTTAAGGCGGGAGAGGGCTTTAGATACAAAGGGGGTAGAGAGAAGATATCCTAGAGCAGAATGCAAGAGTCGGGATGGTGTTTAGCGAGAAATTAGGGCTGAGATGTAAGGAGGGGCAGAAGAGTGTAAAGCTTGAAAAGTGAGGAGGAGAATTTAGTGTGAGATGCGGGATTTGATAGGAAGCCAGGAGAGCGATTTCAGCAGGAGACAGATTCAGGAAAGAGTAGAGTGATTCTGGCAGCAGCATTTAGGATAGATTGTAGGGAGACTGGTAGGCCTGACAGCAGGAGGTTACAGTAGTCGAGACGGGAAAAAATGAGGGCCCGTGTCAGTGTTTTAGCAGTCGAGCAACAGAGGTGTCATTAAAAGTCTGCTGAACTGACATTATTAATAGTCCTCTGACTTCGCACTCCCTCCTCACTGTAGGCCTTACCATACTGGCCCGCACACACGTGGAGGCGTCTAGAAATGTCACTTATACCCTTTTTGTAAAGGATTTCAATTTATTTATTTTTTAAAACGTCATTTTTTTAAAATAAATCAGATCTGTAGTATTAAATACTTACGGCATTTAAAAAAAAATATTATGCAACTCTTAATGCCATTTTTAATGAGTTTTAAAGCATCCTTTGATTTCTATAGGTTTAACCCACCTCCTCAGCAGTGCAAGATATTTGTAACACTTTCCTGTTTGTGATAATTTGTTGCCAATATTCCCAGCAGTTTGAGCTATTAACTGTAACAATAGATAATGTTACCTTAGTAATATAAAGATACATGTGCAGCTGCTGAGTTACACTGACTGAAGGCTTGATTAAAACTGAAAGGCGGCCATTATGTTAGGCACACAATCAGGATTTTGACAGATTTATAACAGGAGCAGGAAACGATTGCCAGCTTAGGTAAAAGGCTAGAATTATACATTGTCACACGCTTTACATATACAAATAAGAAAAAGGTTAAAAAAAAAAAAAAGAAAAGTTGGAAAATAGTGTTGCTGCTTTAAGCAAATCAGACTAATAAACATATTGTGGAATGATGTTCATCATCCTGACAATATCTGTAAAAATGTAACTGGAGAATAAGGCCTCGGGCATGGTGCCTCGGGCCGCGCTGAGACGTGCTCCTGCCCAGCCCCGCCTGCTCAAGCTGGTGCTTTTTTGCGTCCTGTCTGGCGAGGCAGCGAGCGCGCTTTGGGGGCGGGACGGAGGTGTGGTGGAGAGGGAGGCGGGGCTAGTCCCTCATTCCCATTGGCAATTTGCGGTCACGTGACCAGCCCGCTCCTGCAAGCGCGAAAACTTAATTTAATATGTTTAGCTTCCGCTAAAGCCACACACATACGAGATGCAGGAGGTAAGTGTGCTGGCTCAGCGCGGCTCAGCACGGTATTTTTTACTATGTCCAAGGCCTAAGGAGATGTGCCAGCAGCTCCCATGTATTCGGCCTGCATGTTCAGTATCCTGCTTTCCTTAGGGATAGATTCATGGATTGCAAATGCGTGACTGCATGAAAACAAGGCTGACTGACTGACATGGGAGGTGTGTGCATAAAGGAAATAAAGTAAACCATGACCCGTTTCATCTGTGTCCCTGCTGTAAATGAAAACAAACATTTCCTTAACCTACAAATAGTAACTGTGCTCAACTAAGCTGATTACTGGGAAAATGGATAGCTAATATACAGCTTGCTCACTTAGGGCCTGGGTGAAGGGTCTAAAATCCAGCGTTCCCTTAAAAGGGGAATATCTTGAGGTAAACAATCCTAGATGACGCCAGGTGTGCGAAACTAGTAGGGCGATTGAGATAAGCATAATGGTGTCAGCACAGACCCAGAACTTTCACTACAGCTACCTGTGTTTGGCGGACGCCAAACTGACGGAGAAGGAGCCAAGAGCGGACTCAGTGTCTGAAGCGGAACTGCCAGACGCGGAGACGGAGGCCAACACTCGCGTGAGTGTGTGGCGTCACTTCCGGGATCCAGTGCTGGACCGAGGAACTACCGCACAGACCTCAGCTGGGACCGGCTGAAGGATTTCTCCATGGTTCATGTGCCCGTGCGACTCCAGACCCGCCGGTGTCTTCTCACATGCGAGGGATATTATCTTTTTTACTACTGTAATACAGTTATTCTTATACAAGCTGTGCTTGTCTGGTTTTATTTATCGATTTGATTAAACCTGTTATGACGGGTATAAATGCTCAACAATGCTGCAAAACGTCCAGATAAATATCTGATTTCACAACCATTTTAAGCATTCCAGAGGCCCGATCCTCTTTTACTGTTTGTTTCAATCTCGGACAAGCCAATATTCTGGCTTTCAGATCAAATACATTCCTCTGGTCTTGTAACAGCTTGGTAAGGTACAATTAGAGGCATTTGCATTAAAAACACGGTTGACGTTTGAAATGCAGCGTACCCATATAAACAAAGCGACACTGACTTTACTGTGGGCTTCCATTAGGTTTTTAAAGCAAAACAGGCGAAGGTAAATGATTCGAGAAAAATGAAATATTCACGTAAATCTTGGGCTAAAAATTCTATTTTTTATAATAAACTCATAAGTAAAGTTACCAACAGCTTCCCATTGGTTGGTCAATTAGCATGCCCATTAAAAGCAACACATCAGCACTGGGACCACCTGGTGGCTGAGATAATGACCTGTTTTAGTGCGGAGTCCTCAGATGGAGAAAACAACATGGTCGCTAGTGTCAAACACTACAAACCTGCAACAGATGACGTTGAGCCTTGCTATTGGCCAACAGTTCTCACAATATTCGACGGCCGCATTGTTTTACAAATTAGGCGCACTGGCGCCAGAGAGTAGTCTGGAAATAATATCAGGAATGGGGTCCCCAGCGCTGAAATTAGCACGGTTAAGCACCGAAGAACCTCTAGTTACAATTTTGTACAAAACAAAATGAGCTGAAGAAAAATAAATCCCAATATAAATCGATATGTCTCCCAATTTTGAAGTAATGTTTCCCCGGCCAACTTTCCTGCCATCTCTTTGTCATGTAATGATTTGGAGGTCAGTACAAAGAACACGCCTCCAAGAGGATCACTGACTCTACGTGGAATGATGCTTTAACCGACTAAGCAAGTCACTGACATTGGGTCTCCTCACTTATCTTTATATGCTGTGTGTGGTGTAGATGAGGGTAGAGACCTTGACATCAGGCAAGAAGGATAAAGACCCAAGAAGTGACCAAGTGGACTGTAACAACCTTGTTCGTGTAGCGACGGCCCTCTTTTCTTAGCAATGTCTGCAGCAGAGGGGTTTGTGTTCTCCAGCAGTACTTGAGCACTTATCTCAAGATGGCTCCTGCCCTTTCCTGCTGGAGGCCATTTTATATTCTCAGAAATTCGTGGACATCAGTGGGGGGTTTTGGAATGGTAAAATACTGGATCCCCTAACTTAAGCAGATTTAACAATACAATTATTGTTTTGAAATTGATTGAAAACGGTTGATTGCTGTTTTAAAAAGCGGTTTTACAGTCCTGGTAACAGGATATGTCTATGAACCACAGAGATAATAACCCCTCTAGTCATGACTGGTCCCTTTTGTGTAACCACTTAATGATATTTATGTTACACAAATATTAAAGGTTCATGAGCACTACGCAAACATTATTGAAAGGACTATTTGGCAGAATTCTAATTTAAACTTCTGTCGTCGAGTCTGCCAAAAATGAATTTAGTATTCACAGAAGAGTAGTTATGACCTTTATTACCTGCAGTATATTATATTAAGACTGTAGCAGAATCATTGTTGTAACCAGAGAGAGCCATTTCAGACATTCAGCACGCCAGCCTCACTCATGTACTAAAATCCCACAATTCCACAAAAGGGAAACAAATCGTAATAATCAGTTGAACAGGACAAAGGACATTTGCGGTAAAGATACTGTCCACTTCTGCTCACATGAAGAGTGATCTTTTACTATGCTGTCGTACTTCAAGTCACTGTCTGAAATCAGTCTCTTCAGCTCCCCCTTACTTATCTCTCATGCCCTGTTCACTTTGGACCCTGGGGATAAAAATGTACGGTAGGTTTATCTGATTCAGAACTATGTTGGTCTTCTAATAAATGAGAGTGCGTAGCCACATAGATCTCAATCACATTTGAATTCTTGAATCACGGCGGGAAGAAATTCAGAACTATCTTAACTTGAATTTTGTCATACAATTAGAGTATGTAATTTCGAGATCAGTTGTCTTAACAAGGGGCATAATGCTCATTACAAAAGACTATTGGATATCCCTACACTACTGGCTTTAAAATGTATTTTACGTAACTGGTCATATTTCATTATAAAACGTTTTACCAGGAAATGATGCATTGACAGTTGCCTTTCGTTTTCAAGTATGTCTTGGGCACAGGGCTATGCTGACAATACAAGGTTACGTTCTGTATATAACTTGGTACTTTGTCCTACTATCTGTGGGAATATGATGCTCCCTACATTTAAACTTGGCCTCTGTTGACTACTTACCTGTGGCGGTGTTCCCCGGCATCTCCCGGTCTTCTCCGCCTTGATCTTTAAAATCCTGTTTCCTCCTGCAGCACTATTCAAAATGCCGCGCGACATCATATGATGCCGCGTTGCCATGGTACCCGGATGCACAGCCATTTGAATAGTGCTGCAGGAGAAAAACAGGATTTTAAAGGCGATAGGACAGCAGAAGGCCGGGAGATGCCATAAGTGTCGTGGTGGTGGGGGGTGGGGGGGAGTGGGTTTTGGCCCAGTTTTTCAGGCCTGTATATATATTTATTTACATGTAAAGCATGGACTGGAGTTTCATATTAGTAAAAGCAGCCCCATACACTTAAAACCACTTAGATTGTAAGCTCTTCGGGGCAGCGACTCCCTTTCCTACTGTTACTTTCATGTCTGAAGCGCTTATTCCCCCTATGTGTTATATAAGTCACATGTATTACTGCTGTGAAGCGTGATTTACCCGGATGGTGCTATATAAAGCTATACATACATGCAATGTATAATTCTACATCCTTACCTAAACTGGCAATCGTTTGCTGCTCCTGTTATAAATCTGTCGAAATCCTGATTGTGTGACTAACATAATGGCCGCTTTCAGTGTAACACAGCAGCTCTAATGTATCCTTCTATTACTGAGGTAACATTATCTATTATTACAGTTTACAGCTCAAACGGCTGAGATTATTGTCAACAAATTATCACAAACAGGAAAGTGTTACAAAGATCTTAGGCCTCGGGCATGGTGCCTCGGGCCGCGCTGATCCGCGCTCCTGCTCTGCCTCGCCTGCTCAAACTGGAGCTTTTTTGCGTCCTGGCAGGCGAGGCAGTGAGTGCGCTTTGGGGGCGGGGCTGAGGCGTGTCGGGAGGCGGGGCTAGCCCCTCGCTCCCATTGGATGTGAGAGCCCCCCCTGTCCGTTTGCCCCCCTCTCAGTCCGTTTACCCCCTCTCAGTCCGTTTGCCCCCTCTCAGTCCGTTTGCCCCTCCCTCTCAGTCCGTTTGCCCCTCCCTCTCAGTCCGTTTGCCCCCTCCCTCTCAGTCCGTTTGCCCCTCCCTCTCAGTCCGTTTGCCCCCCCCCCTTCTTTCCACTTCTCTCTGCTGAATTCAGTGTCAGTGTGTGTGTGACAGGAGAGTAGAACACGCCCTCTCACTTCCCATTTGTCAGAGCAGGGTCATGTGACCCTGCTCTCAGCACCAAGTATCTCTCCCTTGTCTCCCCAAGCACAACGCTTGGGAGAGCGTGTGTGCACGCGCATGAGCGCGCGAGCACAGCGGGAGAGGGGATGTGCTGGTGCACATTGCAGAAGGTAAGCGCGCCAAGCGCATAGCAAGCTCAGCGGGAACTCAGCCTTATTACACTGCTTGGGAGGTGGGCTAAAACCTGCTACAGAAATCAAACCCGTGACCCATTTGTTACTGTTTTGCCGTTATAGTCCTGGCTACCTAGAAGCGCCTCATATATTCCAACACAATTAGGAACCATTAGAATCCCTGCTGCCATTAACTAGTTAGCCAATATTAAGGGATAACCTTTTCTTTTTTCCCCCTCCATATTCACAATTCTCCCTTCATATTGTATTATTTATGTATATTTTATATATTATTTTCCTTGCTATACTTACTATATTTGCGTTTAGCTTTTATTGTATGAAGTGTTAATAAAACGTTTTAATAAGAAAAGAAAAGGGACAGTCCGATAAGTCCACACAATGTCAGTAAGTATTGAAGCAACGACAATTCCATTTGCAAGTTGCAAACATGCGTGTGACTTGCTAAAGGGTTAGGAACAAAGATTTACAGAAACACACATTTTCCCTTTATTGAAGCAGACATCATGTATTCAATCTCTATGCAGCGTCCACACCACTCTGGGCTGATGTACAAAGCAGCACAGGCCACAGTGACTGCTCATTATCAGCCTTTGTATTTATTTGTACGGTTTCAGAAACAGCAAGCGGAGCTGCTCAGTGTTATTTATTTGTATACGTTCCTTAAATCTTTATTCTGAGAGGAGAGAGGGGGTGTCTCCGACGCGCTGCCGCCCAGTTGTAACTCAAAAAAGGGGACTAGTTAGGGGGGGGGGGGGGGATTTCTGATTTTACAGGATAGAACTGTGCTATTCTCAGCGCTGGTGGGTCCCAGTTACCGGTATGCGTAGCGTTGAAGTTATCAGAATAACTTTCTGGTTTTTTTTTTTTTTTTCAAAATTTTTTATAGGCATTTAGATAATTCACAGTATGCATGAAACAAACGATAATACAGCCTAATACAGATTTTCTCCTTTGTTGGTTAGAGAAACCGGAAATAAAAGAGGAAAGCTCACCGCTCCCCTGACCCTCCAGGGGCTATGTGGGGAGCGCGAGTATGGAAACAGAGAGTAAGAGTGGGAATAGGAAGGGGAGGGTGGGTGGGGGGGGGGAGATACCCATTGCTTCCCGTATCCTCAGTCTATTTTCATTGGTGCCCCTGACCTGATTTTCCTTTCTCTCTCTCTCTTTTTTTTTTTTTTTTTTCTCCCATATGTGGATTAGTGGCGTAGAGGTGCCATATGGGATAGCCACGGATCCCATATTTTGTTAAAGGAGTCAGTGGATCTTTTCAAGAAGGCAGATAGTTTCTCCATATTCATCACCTCTTGCACCCTATTTTTTACCGTTTGTTTTGAGGGGGGAGACACCTTCTTCCAGGCGGCTGCCACCGCACATCTAGCCGCTGTAAGAATGAAGGAGATTAATTTACTTGTTGGTCGGTCCAAATTTTCTAAGGGCCTGGCCAACAGGTAGGTCAACGGGTCAATAGGGATTTTGAGGTCTGTGACCTCCTCTATTAATTTTTGTATTGTTCCCCAATATTTTTGAATTTCCGGACATGTCCACCAAATATGGGCCATGTCCCCCTTCTGACCGCAACCTCTCCAGCATAAATCGGACGCCTGGGGGTAAATTTGATTTATTCTAACTGGGGTAAGATACCAGCGAAACAGTATTTTATATATGTTTTCTTTGATTGTGGTACATATGGAAGTTCCTGAGGCATTTTCCCAAATTCTTTCCCAATCCTCTCGGTCTATAACTATTTCCAATTCTGCTGCCCAATGCAGCATATAGTCATGTGTAGGGGCTTCTATGGCCCTTTCCAATTCACCGTAGATTTGTGTTATAAGACCTTTCTGGTGGCCTGTTTCTCTACAGAGCCGCTCGAAACTGGTGAGAGGGGGAAATTTCAACGTTGGGGATAAAGTTTGAATAAAATGCCGAATTTGTAGATACTTGAAGACATCCAATCTTGCTATTTCATATTTGGTTTTTAGGTGTTGATAACTCAGGAACTCCTCAAAGCTCAGGAGGTCAGCAACCGCTCTAATATTTTTTGTTTTAAATTGGTCCCATTGTCTGGGCTCACAGCCAGGGGGGAATTTCGGATTTTTATAAATTGGTATGAGTTGGGATTGAGGTGTGGTGAGCTTAAATTTAAATTTGCATTTTGTCCAAATCTCCCATGTGTGTCTCATTGGGCCTAACTTAAATTTACTGTTCTGCATGTCTTCCCTGCTCAGGGACCAAAGGCAAGCCGGCAGTGAAGGCGTCCCGGCATAGTATGATTCTATATCTAGCCAACAGTATTGGTTTGGGTTGGCATTCCAAACTACTACCTGTCGCAATTGGGCGGCTTGGTAGTATTTTGTGATGTCTGGAACACCAAGTCCTCCTCTCCCCCTTGATGCCAAAAGAACTGTCCTGGTGATTCTGGGTTTCTTACCCTGCCAAATAAAGTGGAAGATTAGTTTTTGAATGTTCTTTAATTCTGAGCCAGGGATGTGGACCGGGAGAGTCTGAAAATAATATAATAATCTAGGGAGTATGTTCATTTTAACTGATATCATCCTCCCGATCCATGATATCTGATATCCTCCCCATTTCTCTAGATCTTGTTTGATTTTCCGGAACAGAGTCGGATAATTTTGTTGATATAGGGATTGGTAGTTCCTCGTTATCTTTACTCCCAAATATTTGATACTCGAGGAGCTCCAATGATAGTTAAAGTTTAGTTTGAGGAGTTTCACCTCTGGCTCTGACAGGCTTAAATTTAGTGCTTCCGATTTGTCATTATTGATTTTATAACCTGAAATATCTCCAAAGTCCCGGAGCTCTTTTTGGAGGTTAGGTAGGGATGTTTGGGGTTGTGTAAGGGTTAGGATGACATCATCTGCGAATAGCGATATTTTGTGCTGCCTGTGTCCAATTTCTATTCCTTTGATGTCTCTATTGGCTCTAATTGCAGATGCTAGGGGTTCTATGGTTAATGCAAAGAGGAGAGGAGATAGGGGGCATCCCTGTCGAGTTCCATTAGTGATCTCAAATCTCTGGTTACTGCCCCCTGGTAGTTTTACTGTTGCAGACGGGTTTTGATATAATCTACGGACTCCTTCTAGGTATGCGTCTTTGAATCCGAATTTACACATAACTTGGTCCATGAATAGCCAGTCTATTCTATCGAACGCCTTCTCTGCATCTAGGCTTAGGAGTAGTGCTTTGGTCTCTGTGAGATGGACATGTTCGATAATGTCTATTATCTTCCGAGTATTGTCCGAGGCCTGTCTGCCTGCTACGAATCCTACTTGATCACTATCTATTAATCTCGGTAAGATGGGGTTTAATCTATTTGCGAGTATTTTGCTATATAGCTTGAGATCACAATTGAGCAGGGAGATTGGACGATAGCTTCCACATTGCATCGGGTCCCTGCCTTCTTTATGTATAATGGCCAGGGTGGCCAGGGACATTGACGTGGGGATTTGATTTCCTTCCATGAAATCGTTAAATATCTTTAGAAGATGCGTGGATAGTACTGGCAAGAATCTCTTATAGTAGACATTAGTGAACCCGTCGGGGCCAGGAGACTTAGTAATTTTTAGTGATTTGACCGCCTCTTCCAGTTCCTCTTTTGAGATCTCAGCGTTGAGGACTGTGTTTTCCTCCTCCGTTAGTGTGGGGAGCTTACATTTATCTAAATATTGCGCTATTAATTCGGATGCTATTGATTCAGGCCGGCCATTTTTTGATCTTAGATTATACAGTTCGGTGTAAAATTTTGTAAATTCAGCTGCTATTTTGCTATCACTATGTTGTATTTCACCAGACCTACTCTTGATTGCCGTGATTTGGGACCGTTTATGTACCCCTCTTAATTTAGTCGCCAAAAGTCTGTCTGCCTTGTTCCCCTTGTCATAATATTGTTGATTAGTCCATTTGAGGGCCTTCTCAACATCCTCCAGCTGGATTTGTCTAAGTTTTACTCTGGCTGTTGTCAATGTTTTATATATTTTTTTTGAGGGGTTGGTTTTATGAGATTGTTCTATTATTTTGATATTATCCGTAAGCTCCTTTATTAATTTTTGGCGGGCTTTTTTCCTGTGGGATGCGATAGAAATGAATTTCCCTCTAATGGTTGCCTTATGGGCCTCCCACAGGATTGCTGGTGAGGAGACGGATCCTGAGTTAAAGAAAAAATAGTCCCGAATAGCGGCTCGGATCCTGAGTTAAAGAAAAAATAGTCCCGAATAGCGGCTCTGATCTCTCTTTCTATCTCAGGATGATTGAGTAATGAATCATTTAGTCTCCATGAGTAATTTATTGTTTTTTCAAAGGGGGTCGTCAAGGTTAAGGTAATCGGGGCATGATCAGACCATGTGATTGGTCCTATGTTGGAGTCGGATGTCGCCGCCACCACATTTTTTGTGGCCAAAAAGTGATCTATTCGAGAGTAGGTCTGGTGAGGTGCTGAGTAAAAAGTATAGTCTCTCTGGCCCTGATGTTGGGCCCTCCATATGTCCACTAGTGAGAACTCGCTTAAGATTCCCCTAAACCTTTTCCCTATGATCTGGGAGGGGGTTGTGCGGGGGGGACCCATTGTGGTTGATCTGTCCTCGGTAGGGTTAAGGACCATGTTTAGGTCTCCTCCCACTATCATCGATGACAGATATCCCGGGTCTATGCCCTCGAGAACTTTCTTTAGGAATTCTGTTTGATTCTCGTTCGGGGCATATACATTGACCAGAGCGATTGCTGAGCCCGCTAAGGAGCCATATACCACTAGAAATCTACCCTCTGGGTCCGCCGTTGTTTTGATATGATTAAATGGGGTGCCCTGTCTGATCAGGACAGCTACACCCCTCTTTTTACTAGTAAACGATGCGCAAAAACACATTGGGAACACTTTTTTGAATAAATTTGGGGGGTCTTGTGATGTGAAATGGGTCTCCTGTAGGAATATGATGTCTCCCCCTGATCTTTTCATATCTTGAAGTGCTACTCTCCTTTTTCGGTTATTTTGGAGCCCTTTTACGTTGAGTGAGGTTAATTTAATTGTGGCTTGGCTAGCCATTTGGGTTCTTTTTTTTTTTTTGGATAATACCATAAGGCCTTCTCTTTCCCACTTGAGAGGCCATGATCCAGTAACTCTGAGTCTGGTTTAAATTTCTGAAGGTATAGAGGTTGTGTGTTTTTTTTTCGGTTAGAATAGATATCTTAAGCTGAGGAAGGGGGGCGTGGGAAGGGGTAGGTGGGGGTGGGGCGGAGATCTGCTGGGACAGGGTCAACAGATAGAGATAGGTTGTAACAAGGCCCACAAAAGGCCTTAACATATTTTCACCAGCCTTAAGAACGGCTGGCATTTGGACCAGGTGGGTCCCTTGGGGGTGATTCCGGGTTCGTCAACCGCTGGAGGTCAGAGGAGTCCAGACCCTCTATAGAATTTACT